>NC_069499.1:1524217168-1524517168 GCF_027579735.1 Bombina bombina | reverse complement strand
AATTAATATTTGCGCTCCACTTTGTAATTCCAGGGCACGCTTATGTGCAATGGTTTTACAAGTTAAGCGTTATGAGAGCACGCTTCCATAGGCTCCAATGGGAGGCTTGTTCTGAAGCTAATACACATGGCATGAGAACTAGGGCAGCGAAGTGGCTAAGTAGCGCAACGATGGCAGCATATTGTATATATATATATATATGTGTATATGCTGTATATACACATATTAACACATAAATATATATGTATATTGTCATATACATATACAGTATATTTACTGGGAACACACAGTTTGCATAGACCGCTATTTAAAGACCTTTTTATTTCCCAACACTCCACTCCCGCCAACTTTAAAGCCCCCAAACTGCCTAGTGCACTTGTGTTGTATTAAAATATGCTACATTTTTTAATAAGAAACTAAAATGCCCTCTATTTTGAGGGCATTTGGGGCACTTTTAGAAAATTAACCAGAGATAAATATGTCTAATATAACCATGAGAGATACATGATAAATACATTTTTTTTTAAGCTCTACATAGGGCTTGATTTACTAAAGCCCTTCTCTCCAACAGAACCTGCAGTCAGGATTTATCAAGCAGCGGGCATCAGACCGTTGCTTCCCTGCCCTGTGCTAATACTGACCCTGTGCAGTGCTAATAGGAAAATATATTTGTTTTCTTTAAAATGAGTTAGTGCAATCTTTGGATATCCGTTTATGAAATGCACGTCTACTGGGGGTTCTTCTACCAATTTGCAAGTTTATTATTAAGACCTACTGGTACATGTAGTTCACTCCTAAAGTTCATGTGCTGGTGCCAAAGTGATATTTACCCATTAAAACAGATATTTTTAGTTTTGGCTAAGCTTATAGGAGACAATATTCTTGGCCATAAATAATAATAATCACTTACTAAACAACCGGTACTTCATTATTTACCTCGGGTAAATATATAACCTTAAGTGTCTGATTGTCTTCAAGGATACTGTCTACATAACAACCAATCGGCTAGATTGCGATTTTTGCGGTACAGCTATATCGCTGAAAAATTGCCCATTGCGCGTGGAATAGCCAGGAACGCATATTATGAGTCGCGGCAGTATACCTATACCGCAAGCATTTTAGCCTGTAGTGCAACGTCTATTCTGCACTCAAAAAAATGACGTTTGAGTGTGGGATTTCCATAGCGCCGGTATTACAGGTTGTGCAGGTCAACTAAAATGCTTGCGTTATAGCCTATACCGACACAATCCATACCGCCATCTGAGAGCAGTAGTTATGGATTTTGCGAAACAAAAATGTTTCACAAAACTCATAACTAAAATTTTACAAAGTACACTAATACCCATAAACGACCTATTAACCCTAAACCGCCACCTTCCCGCATCACAAACACTATTTAAAATGTATTAATCCCTAATCTGCCGCCCACATCGCAACTATTAAATAAATGTATTAACCCCTAATCTACCACCCACGCACATCACCAACACTATTTAAATATATTAACCCCTAAACCGCCACTCCCAGACATCGTTGTCACTATAATAAAATTATTAACCCCTAAACTACCGCTCCCTGACATCGCCACCACTATATAAACTTATTAACCTGTAAACCTCTGACCTCCCACGTCGTCACCACTAAATAAACATATTAACCCCTAAAACTCCAGCCTCCCACATTTCCGCTGCTAAATAAACCTGATAACCCCTAAACCTCCAGCCCCCCACATCTCAAAACACTAAATTGAACTATTAATCCCTAAACCTAACACCCACCTAACGTTAAATTAAAATTACAATATAACTATATTTATATAAATAAAAACTTACCTGTGAAATAAAAAAATACATATTTTAATATAATTAAATTAATTAAACTATAAATTAGCCTAACCATTCCGTACTTCAGATGTTAGTTTTTTTTCTAACACTTTCTCCCCATTGATGTCTACGGGGGAAAGAGTGCATGAGCACGTCAAATTAGCGTTCAGTTTTTGTGTCATATGGAGCTTAACGCACCATAACGCACAGCACAGAGGCTTTTCAGTAACTCGGAATTGCAGCAAAACTTTTTTGGCGTTATTTTCCAACCCTTTCTAGCGCAGAACTCGTAATCTAGGCATTTGTTTGTAACAAAAAGCATTTAAAAAAAATACTCTATATAATATTATAAGATAATTAGCAGCCTTTATATATAGTGGTCAAGACTTCAATAACTATATCCAGCAATGTCTCAGTCAGTTGATTGATTCCCCTGTCAGTCAATATGTATGTAAGCATCACTTTTGCTCCCAAGCTATCCTGATTTAATTGAAAAATGTATTTTTATTGCTGCTGCCAGCTTGTAGCAGTGACACTAGCTTCTGCAAATATTTATTTCAATTTAAGCTGCTGTTCAACATTAACTTTGCTGCCCTGAAGACATTTTTCTAACCAATTTACATTAACAAAAATATAATGCTATCAAATGATCTGAAACTAATCTTGAATTAAATGAAATCTTTTTTTTTTTCATGATGAATAATTCATCCAAAACAATTATTTTTTCTGTGCATATGTCTACTAAACATTGTTCAACATAAACAAAGATAGGCTCAGGAGCATGCCTTTAGCATTATATGGCAGCAATGTTTGCATAATATTTGTATAATAACAAAGTATAATATTGCCACAAACTTTGTTACAAACACTTCAGCAGCAGAGGTTGGGCTTTCTAAAAGATGTGCCCCTTGAATGCAAATAAAACAAAATGACATTTTAGATGCTTTTAAAATTATGTTGTCCTTTTTTTCAATGTTGTATTTAATTGTTGATATACAATACATGTTTAAATATGTATTTGGGCCTCGATCCGATATACAGCGTCGCCCGCAGAAGCCGGCGACGCCAAAATTTGCGCAGGTTTGGTATCCTAAATACGGCGTAACTTAGAAGACTGACATACAAAACACGCGCAGTTTGGTATCGAATATACGGCGTAAGGACTTACGCGCGCAGATTTTAGAAAATCTACTCCATTCTCATCTCGCCACATGTCTGGGAGCATACTGTTGAGGGATTCTCTGGCCTGGTGGTTGTGCTGGAGCCATTCTCTGGCCTGGTGGTTGTGCTGGAGCCACTCTCTGGCCTGGTGGTTGCGGTGGATGCATGCCCGTTTGCACCCTGGTGACAGGAGGTTCTGTGGAGGAGTCAAATGATGAGAGGTATTAGTACAATCATATATATATCCATGTGGGCATACAATGTACATTGATACATGCTAGGGCCTATACTCATTCTCATATCAAACTCTATAACATGCATGTGCACATTGTGATTTGTGATATGAGGGATTTTAATATGCAAAGTATACATGTATGTGTTTCATACAATAGTTCTGTGTACATGTCAGTGATGGAGAAAATGTGTTCTTTAAGTGGTACTATGGTCACACAATTTCCTTTAGCCTGATGTAGGCACATAACGTGCTTTCTTGAGCTAAAAGTATTGTGATGGCTATAGTGCCCATTTACTGAAAACTCTACATGTGGCTTGTGGTCTGTGTTACTCCGAGACATGCTAGTATTTAACTATTCCACCTCATATCAGGAATTTAAATGTGTTAAGTAGCATTAAATGGACATTAAACCCATTTTTATTCTTTCATAATTCAGCTAGAGCATGCAATTTTAAACAACTTTGTAATTTACTTCCATTACTTAATTTGCTTAATTCTCTTGATATTCTTAGCTGAAAAGCATATCTAGATAGGCTCAGAAGCTGCTGACTGGTGGCTGCACATCAATGTCTCATGTGATTGGCTCACCCATGTGCATTGATATTTAATAAACAAAGAATAACAAAATAATGAAGCATATTAGATAATAGAAGTACATTTGGATGTTGTTTAAAACTGTATAATCTATCTGAATAATGACATAAAAAGCTTTGGTTTAATGTCCCTTTAATTTGAAATCTAATTGTAGATGTTTTTGTTAGTAGGCCAAATACCATGCACCTCATTGTGTACATGAATGTGTGACATTAAAGGATGTTATATCTCAAATACATATAATACTGGTGTGTGGGATGTTACTCCCCAGCATGCTGGAAGACACGAGCCCCTGGAAGTCCACGGACTGCTGTGACACTCAGGGACCTGCGAATGATCTCCTGCTACTCATTATATTCCGCCTCCTGGGGAGGTCCACCGCCTGTTCCCCTCTGGTGCATGGCTGTTTGGCCCATTTTCTCCTTGACCCGCCTCTTGCAGTCATTCCACCTTTTCTTGAGCCCATCCACATTCCTCCTCTGCTGGTCCACGCTGTTGACTGCCTCCTCGACCCTCAGCCATGCATCTTTACGCCTTCGGGCAACTCCTTTGCCCTTCTCTTGGCCAAAGAGAGCAGTGTGGTTCTCCATGACGGCCTGGACTAGCGTGAGGTTTTCGGAAAAAGAGAAGTTGGGGCACCTCATGCGCTCCTCGTCCTGGGCCGCCTGGCTCCCTCCCTGGGATGTCCCTGGTGTGGGTTCCTCCCTATCCTCTCCCTCCTCCCCCCTTCTATCCCCATGTGCACCCTCTGTCCCTCTTCTGAGTGTGCCTGGCCTTGGGGCAACCCCACTCCCATCCTCCCTTCTAAGTCTCCCTCTCCCCACTCCACTCACTCCCTGACGGGGACCCTGGTTCTCCTCCTGTCCATAATCCTCTCCCTGCAACTCCCCTTCCCTCCTCCCCCCCACCCTAGCTCTCCCTGTCATCCTCAAGCTACACACACTCACACATTCACACTCACTCCCACTTCAATCACACACAATCACAACAAACACTCAGCCTATCACACTGTAAAAGATAAATAAAATGTGTGAGGTGTATTTTGTATATGTGTGTATGCAAAATTTGTGCAATATGTTAAAAAAAGTGTAAGTAAATGTACAGGATTAACAATCCAACAATCCGACCTAACTAACTTAATGAAATGCTACTCTCTCACTACTCTTACCACTAATCTCTACTCACTGCAGTGTGCTGTAGCTCCAAGAACCAACCAAACACACTAAAGAAAATGGCCGCCTCGCATGGGTTTATGTATGAATTTTGAATGGCGTAATTATGTGTTGCATCTTTTAGAACTGTCCGTTGTATTTTACGATTCGTAGCCTAATTTGCATAAAACTACACTTTATTGAGACTTTACGTGAACAAAATACTGGTGTAAGTACTTGCAATGACTAAAATGTGTATTTGTGCACATTTTAGTTGATCGCCGGTTTTTCCTACTTACGCCAGTTTAGCATCTGACGGCACAGTATATTGGATAGGTGTTCTCTCGCTTGCGCCGAAAACTACAACCTATATCGGATCGCGCCCTTGATGTATATTTAAAGGGACACTCAAGTCAAAATTAAACTTTAATGAGTTAGATCAAGCGGCTATTTTAAACAACTTTCCAATTTACTTCCATTAACAAAATGTGCACAGTCTTTTTATAATTACACTTTTTGAGTCATCAGCTCCCACTGAGCATGTGTAAGAATTCACAGAATATACGTATATGCATTTGTGATTGGCTGATGGCTGTCATATGATTGGCTGATGGCTGTCATTTGAAGTTCAGACTAAGGCTGACATTTAATAAGCACTGGGCGGACAAGGTTTGCTGCAACAAACCTGTCTGCCTGGTATCACGGCCTGCAGGCAGCAATATGCTGCATGCATTTATCATTGCACCAGTAGCTTCTACCCAATCGCGCACCAGCAGAGGCTGTCAATTACCCCGGTCAGACTTGTCCAGGGTGATTGTAGTCCACCAACTGAGAGCTGGCATGCAGGTTATTAATAGGGATGGGGGAATGTGTTTATATTCTAATTTGAATGTTAGAACGAATGTAAAAGTAGAAATTCAATTTACATAATTGAATGTTGATAAGAACGAATATTCATAAAAATTATATTATCGAATGTTATTTACAGTTTTCGAATGTGAATATTTGAATTTGAATATTACATTTTTAAAACACAGTTGTACACTAGAGATACTATTTCGAATTTGAATACTACATTCAAATTCTAATATGACATTCAAATTCGAATATTACATTTATACAACATAGTTGTAGACTAGAGATACTATTTCGAATTTGAATACTACATTCAAATTCTAATGAGACATTCAAATTTGAATATTACATTTATACAACACAGTTGTAGACTATAAATACTATTTTGAATTTGGATGTGATATTTGAATTCAAATGTAGCATTCAAATTTGAATATTACATTTATAAAACACAGTTGTAGACTAGAAATACTATTTCGAATGTTACAATCAAATTTGAATATAAAATTTTGAAATTGAATGTTTTATAAAATACATAGCTAACATTCTATTATTTAAACGAATATTTTCGAATTTTATTAAAAAAAAAAAATTGAAAATAGAATGTTATATGAACATTCAAAATTCGATTCAAACGAATGAATGTATAAAAGAAAAAATTAAATTTTGTATTTTTAGAAACATTAAGCAGCTGTCTTATGACCACTGATTCTTAACTATCGGCTTAAGGCTTGCTTATGTGAGCCTGCACCAAAGCTGCATAAAGCTGCATCTCACAGCTTTAGGTTTCCCCAAAAGTGCTATTGCATTGTCTTGTTATCATGCATTTGTTTATTATGCCAATCTAATGTATTTACTGGTCCTTTAATCCACAGATGGAATAGCATTTTACATTTTTAAGTAATTACTAGTACTACAGCAGACAAATAAGCAGTCCTAAACTTAATTTTGAAGATATTTCCAGGTCCAATATTTTGTAGGGAAATTGCTGTATTAATGTGATAAAATATGTATGTAATTTCTGGCATTTTTAGCGTTTTTTATTTATTCAAGTGGATTTCACCTATTTGCATCTGCACAAATATTACCTTAAGAACTGGGTATCTCGGTATGGAATTTACCGTAATTTTCTGAATGTGACTATAAATAAAATTAGCAGTTTAAAAATGATATTGAAAGTATGATGTAAAATTGTAATCAAAGTAACACATTCGAAATTGGAGCACTATATAGCAGCAACATTTGTTACATTGGCCTACATTTAATAAGAACCCCCTTGGGAAACTGTTATCTCATTAAAAAAAACTCATAGCAGCATTGAGTAATCAAAAAAGATTTGTACCTACCACTCACCCAAGCTGTAGGTTTCAAATTCAGCTAATTTCTCACAAAAAGCCTTCAAATCCTTACACGAAAAAAAAGGAAAACTACACCCCCTATAAAAGACCACTCTGTCATATGCAAAAAAGTAAACTTAGAAAATGTAAACGAAAAACAGTAAACTTGAGAGGTAGAATCTTTATCCACATGCTTAGCCAAGGATTAGGTAATAATTGTGATCTCCAAAGAGCCTTGGCACGTCCGTGGTTAGGCCCTCATTCTGTCTGCAAGATTTCTGAGTTGCCTCTCGTTCTGTCCAGTAAAACTACTTTTCTTTTAGAGAACAGATATGGGAATAATCTATATTTACAAGGATTTATGAAAAACAAAAATGTTGTGATTAAGACAGAGAATACAATATTTCTTTGCAATGGCATGGAGAGTCAACAAATCCATTCAATTACTAGTGGGAATTTAACTGCTGGCCACCAAGTGGATGCAAAGAACACCCCAGTAAAGCTTCAAGTATCCTCCATTACCCACAATCCCCCATTGTAGGTGATGTGTGAAGAAGGTGTCTGAAGAAATCAAGTTGTTGATCCTTTAATGGGTACTTTTCCCTGCAAGCAAGGATTGAGGTTATGCTGTGTCCATGTAATTCTCTTTAGTAAGAGTAATGGTGGATTTTAGCAGTTGAAAGATGGCGAGGTGGTCTTTGCTTACCTTCCAACATTTTGCTACCCCTATATAGAAAACCAGGGTTGATTACTCTGTTTTTTCTTTATCTACAGGTCTATGTCAGTGAAGATTCTGCCACACCTGTTTGCTTTACCTGCCCGGCTACAGCGGATTTACAAGTGCTTTTACCTTCTAGGTGAGAAGGATGCAGCACTTAGGAGTTCCTTGTTTAAAAAAAATAGAAACAAAAGGATATATAGGGGAATATTTATCAAGCCGTCACCCGCAAATACGCTGGAATACCGCAGCGTAATTGTGGGGAGCTTGATCCGACTTAGTTATCAAAGCCTACAGACCGGCAAAAGTTGAAATCTGTGACGTAACATACGATCCCCCAGTCTTAATCTGACACAGATCGATGCTTATGTCATTACAGATGTTCCGAATACACATTCGGCACTATTTGACACTTTTTAAAAGTTATCAAATAGTTAACCGGTACGCTCGCGGCTATTCCAGTGTACCGAGTTTTCAATCTGCCACCCTGGAGGCCACGGATGCCATAGGAATAATTGGGAGTCTGAAAGCAGTGAAAGCTTATGTTTGATGCTGCCAGATATCCTATTGATTTATATGGTAGAAAGCCAGTAACGTTTACACCTCACACCCTAACATAAGCCCCAAGTCTCTGCCACCCCGACATCGCCGCAACCTACATAATGTTATTAACCCCTATCCTGCCGCTTCCCGACACCGCCACAACCTAAATAAAGTTATTAACCCCTATCCCGCCGCTTCCGGACCCCTCCGCAACATAAATAAACTTATTAACCCCTAAACCTCTGGCCTCCTACATCACTACCATTAACTAAACCTATTAACGCATAAACCTCTGGCCTCCCACTTCACTACCATTAACTAAACATATTAACCTCTAAACCGCCTGACCACCACATCGCCATAAACTAAATTAAGCTATTAACCCCTAAAACTAACAACTAAATTTACATTAAA
This sequence comes from Bombina bombina, assembly GCF_027579735.1. Taxonomy (NCBI): domain Eukaryota; kingdom Metazoa; phylum Chordata; class Amphibia; order Anura; family Bombinatoridae; genus Bombina; species Bombina bombina. The sequence continues at coordinate 1,524,508,337 of NC_069499.1, read as the reverse complement.
ATTACAACATCCCTATTTTATAATAAATTAAACTTACCTGTAGAATTAAAATAAACTCTATTAAACTATTAATTAACCTACCCTAACTATTATACTAAAATTACATTAAACTAAAAATTAAATTAACTATATTACATATTTAAAAATCCTAACCCTACTCAAAGTATTTAAATCTACTATTAAAAATTACTAAATTACAAAAAAAATAAACGCTAAGTTACAAAAAAAAAAAAAAACCCACTAAATTACGGGGGAAAAAAACACAGTATCAAAAATAAAAACAAATTACATCTAATGTAATAGCCCTATCAAAATAACCCCCCCAAAAAATAAAAAAACCCTAGCCTACAATAAACTACCAATGGCTCTTAAAAGGGCCTTTTGCGGGGCATTGCCTCAAAGAAATCAGCTCTTTTACCTGTAAAAAAAAAATACAAACACCCCCCAACAGTAAAACCCACCACCCAACCAACCAACCCCCCCAAATAAAAAACCTATCTAAAAAACCTAAGCTCCCCATTGCCCTGAAAAGGGCATTTGTATGGGCATTGCCCTTAAAAGGGCATTTAGCTCTTTTACCTGCCCAGACCCTACTCTAAAAATAAAACCCACCCAAAAAACCCTTAAAGGGACACTGAACCAAAATTTTTTCTTTCATGATTCAGATAGAGCATGCAATTTTAAGCAACTTTCTAATTTACTCCTATTATCAATGTTTCTTTATTCTGGTATCTTTATTTGAAAGATAAGAATGTAAGTTTAGATGCTCTGCGCTGGATGTCTTCAGGATGGGCCCACTCCACGTCGGATGGATGAAGATAGAAGAGGCCGCATGGATGAAGACTTCTTGCCTTCGTGATTCAGATAGAGCATGCAATTTTAAGCAACTCTCTAATTTACTCCTATTATAAAATTTTCTTCATCCTTATGGGACTGAATATCTCTTTTAAAGGTTGGGGATTTATTGGGCAGCAGTTCAGGGCACTGTTCTGTCATGTGAAGGCTTTTTTGATTTTGGCTATGGGGATTTGTTTGCACAAGTTTACCTGTTATTTAGTTTGAATAATATCCCTTTAAGAAAGTTGCTGGACTGCACCTTACTTTTGAATTTGTTATCATGTGACCGTTCAGTTACATACTGAGTGCTGATCAGTTTGTTTCTAGCCGGCTGTTTGGAGCCTTACTTTCAAGGAGACAGACCGGATTTTCTAGCATTAGATCGTTTTTCTTGCCTGTCACTACTCTCTGATGTTTGCAGCTTTCTAGGATCTGCAGTTTAAATAAGATTTATCTGCTAGTGGGGATTGGTTTCCTGGTTAACGGTTGGGTAAGTTTCTCCAGCATGGTTGGGGTGCAGAGGTGCTGGTTTTTAATAATTATTTATCTATGCTTAGAGTTTTATTCTAATTTGTTATATATTGATATTAGAGTATAAGGGAAATAAATGTCTATTTTATTTACTAAGGAAGCCGATCCCAAGCTTTCTTTGTCATTTGATAAATGTATTTATTGTGCAGATGCACAGGTTATATAACTCCTGTGCAATTTTGTTCCCTTTGCCTTAATAATGTTTTATTATCTAAGGATAAGGATTCCTTATCTGAGCCTTCTTTTTCTCAGGATAATGCTGTTCAGGGGTTGTCTCAGCCATCTGTTAACATGTCCCAGTCTTTGACAGATTCACATGCAGTGCCCTGCGGATCCTCTCAGTCACTCTCTGGGAGTGTCTGTATGCCTAAAGATTTTGCTGCACAGTTGATCTCTGCAGTTTCTGCCGCCCTAAGTGCTTTATCTAGTTCTGGTAAAGGGGAGAGGAAATCTAAGAACATTTATATTGGTTCCGCCAAGACTGTTTTGGTTAGTATTTCTCAATTATTTAGCGAGGATCATTCCACTGTAGGACAACGTAAAGTCACATCACATTTTCCAACACTGTTGGTGATATTTAGGTCTTATCTCTCTAGTAAGATAAATATAATGTTTATAGTTCACATTAATCATTTTAATCAATACAGATTTTGTCATTTTCACTTTTAACATGCATCACATCATTTACACCGGCATGGTGATATAGTATGGTGATATAGGTATCTATTATGGTATTTATTAGAATACCATAGACACACTTAGTTATATGTATATTAACACATAGGTAGAATATTCTTTTCACTACCACACACTCTTACAGCATTATTCACAATTAATGTTCACCCCTTTAATAATTTATAATTTTATAATTTTGTACTGCATTTATTACTACACATAAAAATTACACATGATATATTTAGTTAGGTATAATAACATCACATAAGCCAATTAGAATAGGGTATCAACCATATATTAGGTCACTATAATTATTTAATATATATTAATACACTTTTACATATAGTCTTTTTCACTATTTAGTTCACATTCGTATATTTATCACTACATATCTTAGTTTTTATACATAACAATTATAAAGAGTTAGTGTACTCTAATAGTAGTTATGTATCTGGTTTGTCAGCATTCAGTAACTTGGTTTGTCCAACTTATTATCATGCACATTTAAGTCACTCTACTATCATATTTTTTCTTATTAGGATTTATACATCACATTTACAGACAAATATTTCATATTACATGGTAGGTTATTCAATTTTGGGAAGTGACCGTTACTTAGTCTAAAAGTGACCGACATTTAAATTCTACAAAATAATATAGAAAACACTGCATTTGCATTGCAGCTTTAAAAAGAAGCTTAGCAGACACTCCATTACTAGTAGAGTTAAGATAACAGCATAGATTAGCTCACGAGCACACTGAATTCATATATATCTGTTATGGATAACCGCAAAAGAACATTGGTTGACACGGACACACCTCTATGAAAATAGAAAATAAAAATATTTTTTATAGTTTAGCACTAATATAGACACTATAATAGATCTGTCCTTTATTCAGTTTATGACTGAAAATTGAAAATTAACTTCATTCGACTCGATCTTTTGAAAGTTTTTTTACTTTAGATGCAGTAAAGGAATTATAAGATTAGCACTAGCACTAACATGGCCGGATATTCAGTCTGTTCTATGACAGCTATACAGGCTAAAGGCTACACTGACAAGATCAGCGCGTACTACAAACATAGAGCACTATAAGTCTTTACTGATTGGCCAAATTTAAAATAGACAGAGTGATTGGATAAAATGCACACACCTCTGTATTGGATTGGTCATTTAGCGCGCAATACTGCAGATATAGATTAGCATCGGTATATACCGAAACCACTTATGACTATTTCCGGTAGGAAGCGTATCAAATTTAAAGAGTATTATTTTAGAATGATATAGTTAATTTCGTCAATTTCAAAAGATAATGCAAGGATTCTAAGATGGGGCCCAAAGGTTTAGCGTGAAATGACATGCACCCAGAAGTTATGTTTCATACACATCGCATTACGAGATGGGTTTAATGCCACAAATAAGAAGATTAAGCTAAGTTTCATATATTTATGTATATTTTCAGAAAATCTATAGGATAAATAAATACACAGTTTTCTTATATTGGGATTCACAAGGATTTTGGTTGATGGATCAAGTTGTCTAAATGTATGGGGGCCTAGTTATCAAGCCGTCAACCTCAAATACGCTGGAATTCCGCAGCGTATTTGTGGCGAGGCTGATTCGCCTTAGTTATCAAAGGCTCGAGACCGGCAAAAGTAGAATTTTGTGACGTAAGCATCGATCCGCCGGACTCAGTCCGACACAGATCGATTCTTACGTCACTCCAGATGTTCCGCACACAAGTGCGGCACATTCTCACTACTTTTGCTAGCTATCAAAAAACTAGCAGGTACGCTCGGCACTTTTACGGCCCAGCGTACCTGGTTTTCAATCCGCCACCCCTGGAGGCAGCGGTGTCCGGGAGCGGCGGTTTAGGGGTTAATACATTTATAAGAGTTGCGGCAGGGTCTAGGAGCGGCGGTTTAGGGGTTAATACATTTATAAGAGTTGCGGCGGGGTCTAGGAGCGGCGGTTTAGGGGTTAATACATTTATAAGAGTTGCGGCAGGGTCTAGGAGCGGCGGTTTAGGGGTTAGTAACTTTATTGAGTTGCGGGAGGCTCCGGGGGCGCCGGTATAGGGATAGAACAGTGTAGTTTAGTGTGGGTGCTTAGTGACAGGCTAGCAATAAAGCTGGGAAAAAGCCGAAGGGCAGCGAGATCGGATGAGTGATAACTGTCACAGTCCGCTGCTCATCGCCCCGCGGCTTTTTGACAGCTTTATTTGATAACTTAGGCGTATTTTTTCAGGTCTGCGGCGGCGAAGGTAGGCGAGATTAGGCGGGCGTATTGGGCCGGCGAAGCCAGAAAAGTAGACGGCTTGATAACTACCCCCCATGGGCTCTCTACTTTTATATGTGATGATGTTTTGTTACATTGTATAAATAATTTAACTGATGTTACATTATGTACGAAGTTTATTCACCAGATCTCTGTATAAAATGTATCAAATATGTTGTATATTCCATTCAAGAAATGTTAGGTGGAGTTAGAAAGATTGTTATAGAAACACTTGCATGAGCTAATTAAAAGGGTGTGTAATGGGTGTAACTGATATCCCAATTAGTTTTTGGGGGATAAATAGGAGACTTCAGTCATAGATCAGTATAACTTGCCTGAGGAAACAGAGTGGTGAGCTCTGAGAAACGCGTAGCGTGTTTTACTGATTGTTTTTATGTTTATTTATTTATTTTTATAAAAAATATTTTGATACACTTCTGAAGTCTCCTATCTTCTATTTTCAACATTCATCCATTGCTTGCCAGAGTGTTATGTGCGCTGGGCCACTACAATATACCCAGCATGTCTCATTAGCACTATAGTGTGCTCCATAATATGTGAGTATATCTCTAAAGGGATAAGTCGGGGGTTAAAACTGTACCGACTGATCTGCACTAGGAGTCGCCCTCTGTATACCATTCCACTGATTCAGAATCTGCAGTTCCTAGTACAATAGATTCTGAGGCAGTTAATTTTAGATTTAAACTAGAGAATCTCTGTTTACTTTTTAAGGAGCTTTTAGCTACTTTGGATGACTCTGAAACTGTTGCAGAGGTTCCTAAAAAGGTTAATAAACTGAAGAGAGGTTTTAATGTCAAACCTAAATCTGTGGGGGTTTTCCTGTTCCAGATCACATGTCTGACATTATATCTTAGGAATGGGAGAAGTCGGGAGTTCCTTTTAACCCGTCTCCTGTGTTTAAAAAGATGTTTCCTGTGGCTGATTCAGTGCGAGATCTGTGGTGCACTGTTTCTAGAGTAGAGGTCGCTTTATCTACCTTAGCCAAGATAACTACTATTCCTCACGAGGAAAGTTCCTCTTTTAGAGACCCTATAGATAAGAAACTGGAGGGTTATTTAAGAAAGATATTTTTTCATCAGGGTTTGCAATGGTAACTAGTTGCTAGTATTGGGACATTGCTGGTGCAGCCTTTTATTGGTGTGACTTTTGTCTGATCTAATTTCAGAGGATACTACTATAGTGGAAATCCAGGATAGGATTAAGGGTCTAAAGCTGGCTAATACTTTTATCTGTGATGCCAGTTTGCAAGTTATTAGGCTGGGAGCCAAAGTTTCTAGTTTTGTGATACTAGCCTGCAGAGCCATTTGCTTAAAGTCTTGGTCTGTGGATGTGACTTCTAATTCCAAGCTTCTGTCTCTACTTTTTAGAGATCATTTCCATGGTTACTGGTGGAAAGGGAGTTTTTTTACCACAGGATAAAAAGAATATACCCAAGGGTCATCAGACTTCTAATTTTGTTCCTTTTGTAACTTCAAGGGACAGATATCTTCCTCATCTTCTAAATCTGAGCAAGCCAAGACTTCTTGGAGAGCTAGCCAGCCCTGGAACAAGGGTAAGCAATACAGAAAGCCTTCCGCTGAGGCTAAGTCAGCATGAAGGGTCTGCCCCTGATCCAGTTCTGGATCAGGTAGGGGGCAGGCTTTCCTTTTTTTTCAGCAGGCTTGGATTTGCAATGCTCCAGATCCTTGGGCAGTGGATTTAGTCTCCCAGGGATACAGGATATGACTCAAGTCTTGTCCCCCCAGGGACAGATTCCTATTATCAAGATTCTCTGTAAACCAGGTAAAGGGAGAGACCTTTTTAGGCTGCATAAGGGATTTTTCCTTTCTAGGAGGGATTATCCCAGTTCCTCTAGCAGAACAGGGTCAGGGATTTTATTCAAATCTTTTTGTAGTTCCCATAAAGGAGGAAACTTTTCGAACCATTCTAGACTTAAAGTCTCTCAACAAGTTTCTCAGGGTCCCGTCCTTCAAAATAGAGACTATTAGTTCTATTCTCCCTCAAGTTCAGGAGAGTCAGTTTATGACTACTATAAATCTAAAGGGTGCGTATCTTCATGTGCCTATCCACAGGGAACATTTAAGTTTTTTGGATCAATATTTCCAATTTGTAGCCCTGCCTTTTGGCTTTGCCACTGCTCCTCGAATCTTTACAAAGGTTCTAAGGGCTCTTATGGCAGTGGCCAGATCTCTAGGGATTGTGGTGGCTCATTACATGAATGATATCTTGGTCCAGGCGCCATCTTTTCAGTTAGCAAGATCCCATACAGATTCTCTGTTAGCTATTCTCCGCTCTCACGGGTGGAAGGTGAATCTAGGGAAAAGTTCTTTAGTGCCATGGGTATGTTTTCTGGGGACAATCAAAAATAGTAATAGTATGGAGGTTATGTCAAACTCATTTTGACCGGTGACACGCCCCTAACCCAGCCCCCTTTCTACGCCCACTTTCATGCCCCTTTTTAATATCAATTTGATATAAAATTGATATAAAAAGTTGATTTTGATATAAATTTTATATTAAATTGATATAAAATTGATATAAAATTGATATAAAAATTGATATAAAAAGTTGATTTTGATATAAATTTGATATTAAATTGATATTAAAAAAGTGTTTTTAATACAAATTTGATATCCAATTGATATGTATATTTATTAGGATTGGGGATTAAAAGGTTTTAAGACGTGTATTAAGCTTATTTTTACATTTTTTATTAGGAGATTTATAAAAAGATTATAAAAGTTATTTAATTATAAATGGTGGAAATTACACTTTATATTCTATTAAGCTTAAGATTTCTCTATAATGTTCAACAGGTTTAATAAGCCATGTCAGGACTTGTCTTTTGCCACAAATGCTATAAAATTCTCTGAATACAAATTTATACACTTCACAAAATGGCTTATTCATTAATAACCACGTTAAATTAGCAGCTTGTTATTCACACACCTTACACAAGATTAGGTCACTGCTAATAACACGTGTCAATGTTACACGACATGTTAGGACATGTCTTTTTAACCATAAAAAACAAAAAACCCATAAAAATCTAATAACACATGTCAATGTTACACGACATGTTAGGACATGTCTTTTTAACCATAAAAAAAACAAAAAACCCATAAAAATCAATGTTTTATGAAAATTCGCTGTATACCGCCTAAAGAATGGAGTCTGCTAACATACACAGCGGACTTGTATTAAGAGAATTATATCATGATCCTACAAACCCCGGGTCATTAGACGGTGTTGAAAATCTGTACAAAGCATCTAAAAAATATGGATTCAACAGAAAAAAATTGTAAAATTTTTAAATCAGCAAGATGTTTATACGTTACATAAACCAGTCAGGCGTAATCTTGAAAGAAATAAAATATATACACCTTCTTTAGATATACAATGGCAAGCTGACCTGGTATCCATGATAGACTACCATCAATATAATGATGGTATAAAGTATATTCTAACCATTATAGATTGTTTTTCTAAATACGCTTGGGGCGTTGGATTACATAATAAAACTGGACCAAGTATCGCAAAGGGGTTTGAAACAATATTCAAAGATGGCCGTGTACCTATGAAAATACAGACTGATAAGGGCAAAGAATTTTTAAATGGAACCGTACAGAAGTTATTGAAAAAAATTAAAATTCAACATTTTGTCGCAAACAACTGTGTTAAAGCAGCAATCGTAGAACGATTTAACCGTACTTTAAAGACTAGAATGTGGCGCTATTTTACACATCACAACACTCACAGATATATAAACATATTGAACAAATTAATTAATAGCTATAATAATACATACCACAGAACCATACGTTGTAAACCGGTAGAAGTGACGCAAGAAAATTCACTCGTCGTCTGGAAAAATATTTACGGCTCCTCACCAAAAACTAAAAAGGTTAAACCTGTTTTAAAAATTGGTGACCACGTCAGGATTTCGAAACATAAGGGAATGTTCACAAAAGGTTATGAACAAAATTTCACATATGAAATATTTATAATTGACGGGGTGAATACAAGAGGATTTAAACCTCTTTACAAACTGAAAGATTTAGCTGATGAGTCTATCGAAGGTAGCTTTTACCCCGAAGAACTTCAAAAATTAACACAAGATAAAAACCGCATTTACAAAATTGAAAAAATCTTAAAACAGAAAAGTTTTAGGAGAAAGGAGTACGTTTATGTTAAATGGAAGGGCTATCCCGATAAATTTAACAGCTGGATACCCAAAAGCCAGTTGACCGATATATAAAATAATGGAAGCATCACCATTTTACTTAATGTTGCCTAGCAACGCATCGTACAACATTTTTCCTAAAAATCAGATATCTAGTTTTACAACAAAGTTAGCTAAACCAGTTATATTAAAAGGAGAATGGGAAGAAGCTTTGACGGAGATATAATACCCCCATACCTGGGACACCCTAGATGCAGCTGATTCTAGAATAATTGTTATGGCACCAAACAAATTCACTACGCCGTTAGCCATAAAAGACAGCATTATAAAGATATAAGCAAATTAATAAAAGCTATCAATGAAAAATTAGTATCTCTCCAAACCATTAACGTAGATGTAAAGCTTAAATACGACAAACTGGGAAGAGCTGTTCGTATCTTAGGCAACTCTACCATCTCAACCTCAGAAAGTTTGGCGCATATATTGGGTATTAACAATCAAGGTGTAAAGAATGATGGCATGGCGGCAAAATATATTGCGATATAAATGCCGGCTTCTACACACTCTTTATCTATACAGACATCATAGAACATCAACGTGTGGGTGACGGATATGTACCATTACTAAGAACAGTAGAAATTACAGGTGGCAATAATGAAATCATCACTCAACAGTACACCAAGCCAGACTTCATACCTGTAAACAATCATCATTTTGATCGTATAACAATTGAAATTAAGAATGATCAGAACAAGAACGTGGGGTTTAAATACGGAAAGTCAATCATTAAGCGGCACTTTACCAGACAAGAACAACTTGTACTAAGAATGGTGGCTGTTAAGGTTTATGGTGACCCAACCGTTTACAGTAATTATTATAGAACACAAGCTGGTAATGGTCTACCAGGTTTTCACAGTAGTTCGTACATCTACGGCCGCGGATTAGGCGGTATATTTCATAATCTTTTTAGGATGGCTGTCCCACTTTTTCGACGTGGACTAGATATAGTGAAACCGCATATGAAAACAGCGGCACAAGGTATAGCAAAGGATGTTGTGGGGCGTGTTTCAAATGCTGTTATGAATAAAATGAATAGAGGTCCACAAGAGGGCTCTGGTGTTGTTTATATCAGTAACAAGAGAAAACCAAAAAGGAAGCGTCAAGTTACTTTTCCACCAATTTCATCACAATTCGTAAGCAAAAAGGTGATACACAGACCCAAAAAGAAACAGAAAACATCAAGACGCTCAGTGGATGACATCTTTTAGAAATACTGATCAAAATATGGCTTTCATACACAACGGATCATTAGAATGTACCAAATCAGAACTCGACATATTTCAAATACAGCCAACACAATCGGATATAGAAAAATCACTGTATGTTGAAATACAGCCACTCACAGCTATAACTGAAAATGCACCCCTGGAATTTTATATAGCAGGGAGCGGCGATCATTATTTTGACCTGAACAACATTTTGATGTATATAACTTGTAAAATAGTCAAACAAGATAATACAGCGCCGCCTGCTGCAGCACGCGTTAGCCTCATCAACTATCCACTAGCCACGTTGTTTAACCAAGTCGATGTTACATTAGGAGACAGACTCATCTCACAATCAAATAACCTATACGCTTACCGGTCGTACATTGAAACAATTCTCAACTACAGCTCAGATGCTTTATCCACACAATTTACAGCAGGATTGTTTTATAAAGATGCCGCAGGGTTACACGATAAGTTTGAACTAGATGGTGATGGTTTTGTAAAGAGAGCACGTATGTTAGAGCATGGTAAAACTATTGAATTGCTAGGTCACCTACATAGTGATCTGTTTTTCCAAGAAAAAATGTTATTGAATGGACTCGATCTGAAAATAAAACTTATAAGGAATAAAGATGCTTTTTCTATTATGAGCGCTGAAGCAGAACAGTATAAAGTTCAAATTTTAAACGCCTCTCTTTTTGTCAAAAGAGTGCAGATATCTCCGGCTGTACGCATAGGCCATGTACAAGGACTGTTAACAGGAAATGCAAAATACGCTTTGGACAGAGTCGGTTTAAAGGTCTATTCCGTGGCCTCCGGCTCACGTGTCTGCAATCAGGAAAATGTATTTCTTGGACAACTACCAAAAACCGTTGTTATTGGATTTGTTGATAATGATGCTTTCTCTGGCGCTTATGACAAGAATCCCTTATGTTTCAAACATAACTATGTGAATTTTGCAGCCTTGTATCTGGATGGTGAACAAATACCAACAAAACCTTTTCAACCAGACTTTGAAAATGGAAACGCTATACGTGAATACATATCATTAGTCAACATTGCTGGGAAACAAAATTCTGATGCTGGAATCCTCATTAATAGAGAGGAGTATGTACGTGATTACACACTTTTTGCCTTTGATTTGTCACCGGATCAAGAGTGTGGTTCGCACTACTCTCTTATACGCAGTGGTAATCTCAGAGCTGAATCCGATTTTCAAGACCGCTTGAGAAAACAATTAATATGATTATTTATAGTGTATTTGATAATATTATTGAAATTAATCAAAGAAGAGAAGTCTTGTACGATTATCTATAAACAAAGATGAACACTTTGGAAATAACAAGAATCCTAACCAAAGATCCTTATACACGTTCAGTGTTTCACGGTGTATACCCTTGTGATTTATTACCAGACTAAGAAATAGACCTATAGGTTTTATTATTAACACAGACCCTTCCCCACGTGCTGGTGAACATTTTGTAGCAATTTATTTCGATCAAAGGGGTGTTGGTTATTTTTTTGATTCGTATGGAATCTCACCATACAACAACATGTTTCCTAAATCATTTTTAAAGTTTTTAAAAAGGAATACAACACGGATAGTATTTCAGAATAAACAGATACAAGATACATTCTCTGTGGTGTGTGGTCAATATTGTATTTTTTTATGAATTGTATGTCTAAGGGTATGAGTTTTGATAAAGTACTCAATTTCTTTTCATCAGACTTAAAAAAGAATGATAAAATAGTCTCGCAATATGTACAACGTTGTAAATTAAATTTGAGAATAAATCCTTTCTGCAATGAATATGTACAAACATGTAGAAGCTGTTATAACTTAGAAGTATCGGTATCCTACAGCGCTGCGTTTGGTGACCTCTTGCTCCTGTCTAGTGTGGGTTCCCCAAGTGCCCACTGAGTTAGTAGAATATGAAAGAATAAATAGATAGGAGCGCCAAAAAATAGGCAGGGTCTTATGTGATTGATAATTGCAGTTTTGATGCTAGACCCTGGGTTAGGGTAGTATATATTAGGTGTTTTAGAAAAAATTCTTATGTGGAATCAGGTGTTATAAGGATAGATTTAGAAGTTAGGTATGATGTATTTAACAAAGAGTATTTATTACAATTTGCACAAAATATCATACAATAAAAACAACCGGGTATAATTCACAGAGTATTATATGGTTAAAACAATTAAATACATGGATCCATGTTAATAAAACCCTATTACATATAAATGTGTCCTAAAAATTGATTAAAAACGAATATGGCTGTCTGGATGCAGAGTATTGTGAGTCTCACATATACAGTATAATGATGATGTCGTATGAGTGACCTCCCTCGTATCGTAAGCACAACAATTGTGATGAAGAAAGTGCAATAGTACTAGTATACCAAGAAGATGTGAACGTTGTGAAAAAAATTATGTATAAAAATATTTAGAAACAGTCTCCAAAAAAGAGATCTACAAAAGCAATTATAGTTAGCATGTGAATAAAATCGGATGTGATCCACAAAAACATATATGTGTATATCAAAAACAAATCGCAAACAAATCGCCAAAAAAAAGTTATTCTATAAAAATATTGGAAAAAAGTGATGAAAAAAAAAACTTTTGTGAACAACAGGTGTGTACTCAAACTAGTTGGTGTGATTGGAACGTTTAAAAAGTCATTGTTGGAGGTGTGGAGATTCCTGAATTTCAGTCCATTGGTATAATGATCCTTTTGAGATCCTTTGTTTATAATCCTAAAAAAGCATTAGAAGTCCTAAAAAATGTTGGAGATCCAAAAGTGTAAAAATATCCAAAAGTGGATATTTTTAAATAAACACAGACACTTTTTTCACAAACAAAATACTTTAAGCTTTATTAACAATTAAGATAAAAACAATTCCATAATGAATATTATACCTCAATGTATAAAATCATGTATTTTCCATGTATTAATACATTTTCATTATTTTACATATTTGTTATGGTGTCATTTTTTTATATAAACATGGATACATTTTAAGCTTTACAAACTCAACCATGTTGAAGGATTAAAAAGCGATTTTGGTCTTTTTTTTTTTAAAACGATTTTTATTGAAGTCCGGTGGCTTCCTTCGTTGGTGGGTGGGAGCAGTACCGGGAGGCGGGTGGCGGCCATCGATGGCCCTGGAGATGTGCAGGGGGCGGGATCGTGGGTGGGGATGTCCGGGGGCGCGCACGGGCACGCGCACGTGCACGATAGGGAGGGGGCGGGCGCGTGCACGGGGAGGGAGCGGGTGGGAATGCTGCACTACAGAAAATATTATTGGTAATAGGATAGGTAATCAAGTTTATACCACTGAAATTTTTTTTAAAAAAAAAGCTAAATCAGGGGGTGTTGGGTTAGTATGTGGGAGGGAAGCTACACTACAGAAAAAAAAACTGTGAAAAAAAACCCCAGAAAACATTTTTTCTGCAAACTGGGTACTGGCAGATAGCTGCCAGTACCCAAGATGGCCCCCAAAAAGTCAGAGGGGGACGTTTAGAGAGGTGTTTGGGGGGTATCAGGGAGGTTGGGGGATAAGGGGGATACTACACAGCAGCATATGTAAATATGCTATACAATTTAAAAAAAACAACAACAAAGATTCCCTTTATTTTTGTACTGGCAGACTTATTGCCAGTACTTAAGATGGCGGGGACAATTGTGGGGTGGGGGAGGGAAGGGAGCTGTTTGGGAGGGATCAGGGGGTGTGATGTGTCAGATGGGAGGCTGATCTCTACACTAAAGCTAAAATTAACCCTGCAAGCTCCCTACAAGCTACCTAATTAACTGCTAATCACTGCTAGCCATAATACACGTGTGATGCGCAGCGACATTTAGCGGCCTTCTAATTACCAAAAAGCAATGCCAAAGACATATATGTCTGCTATTTCTGAACAAAGGGGATCCCAGAGAAGCATTTACAGCCATTTGTGCCATAATTGCACAAGCTGCTTGTAAATGATTTCAGTGAGAAACCTAAAATTGTGAAAAATATTACGTTTTTTTTAATTTGATCGCATATGGCGGTGAAATGGTGGCATGAAATATACCAAAATGGGCCTAGATCAATACTTTGGGTTGTCTACTACACTAAATTAAAGCTAAAATTAACCCTAGAAGCTCCCTACATGCTTCCTAATTAACCCCTTCACTGCTGGGCATAATACACGTGTGGTGCGCAGTGGCATTTAGCGCCCTTCTAATTACCAAAAAGCAACAACAAAAGCCATACATGTCTGCTATTTCTGAACAAAGGGGATCCCAGAGAAGAATTTACAACCATTTATGCCATAATTGCACAAGTTGTTTGTAAATAATTTCAGTGAGAAACCTAAAGTTTGTGAACAAAATTGTGAAAAAGTGAACATTTTTTTTTATTTGATCGCATTTGGCGGTGAAATGGTGGCATGAAATATACCAAAATGGGCCTAGGTCAATACTTTGGGATGTCTACTAAATAAAAATATATACATGTCAATGGATATTCAGGGATTCCTGAAAGATATTAGTGTCCCAATGTAACTAGCGCTAATTTTTAAAAAAAGTGGTTTGGAAATAGCAAAGTGCTACTTGTATTTATGGCCCTATAACTTGCAAAAAAAAGCAAAGAACATGTAAACATTGGGTATTTCTAAACTCAGGACAAAATTTAGAAACTATTTAGCATGGGTGTTTTTTGGTGGTTGTAGATGTGTAACAGATTTTGGGGGTCAAAGTTAGAAAAAGTGTGTTTTTTTCCATTTTTTTCTCATATTATATAATTTTTTTATAGTTAATTATAAGATATGATGAAAATAATGGTATCTTTAGAAAGTCCATTTAATGGCGAGAAAAACTGTATATAATGTGTGTGGGTACAGTAAATGAGTAAGAAGAAAATTACAGCTAAACACAAACACCGCAGAAATGTAAAAATAGCCTTGGTCCCAAACGGACAGAAAATGGAAAAGTGCTGTGGTCATTAAGGGGTTAAATATAAAATATATAACAGTACTTAGAGTAAATTGTCTTAGGGTCAGGGCCAGTAGGCCTAAATGTGTGGTAATAATTAATGAGTTAGGTTTTCCTCTAAACTACCTAGAGGAGAAATGAGGGGTTGCATTTATGATCTTCCCTTGGAGCATGCGCCTATGAGAGCCTACTAGAAGGGATTTGAATCTATATTACACTTACCATGACTGAAATCTATGCCTCTATAAAGCAAGAGAGGAGCTACCCATTCGACATTATCTAGAGGCCATAGTTAATTGCACTCAACATATAAATGAATAGTATATATCTTTTCATAGTAGGCTTTTAAACCATACATCATCATAAAGAATACAATGTCAACAGTAAGCTTTGTAAAGCTAGGTAACTCTGTTTAGTGATAACTAAATATAGCATTTGTCACATTAGGACAGTAAAATAAAAGAGCGTAATTATTGAAGTAAGAAGGGTCCTAGCAAGACCTCATTGAACTATATTGCATCAATAACTATACATAAATATAGGAGAGGTAAATAAGAGATTAAACTATAAAATGGTAGAGGGTTATGGATATCTTATGGGGAAGGATCTGGATGGTCCACCATTTTATCAGAGTAAGGTATGGTGTAATGCAGATTTAACATTAGCCTTTCTCTAACTATAGTAGCCTAAATAGAAGAAACCATCCCAGCTTAGCTGTAAATGGCTATACCATGTACTTATCCCATAAGCAGTAAAAGTGTCAAGATCATACAGAAATATAAAACAGAACCTCATAGAAAAACTAGACATTAAACTTTATAGGCAGACGTTTCCCATTTGTACTCAGCACTAGTAATCTATTAACTATGTTACTCAAGCTAGGGGTAACTATGGGGGTAAAGATTAGGGTTAGTGCTATAGTTAGTATAGTAACAGGAACTATTTGGAAGGTGATCCTTCTGCTAAGATGGCTACAGTGTGTGGGAGGAACTAGAGCAATACATAATGTTATACTATAAGGTACAAAGCAAATTAAGGTCTCAATGTCCCAGAGCAGTCATTTACATTCTAGTTAATAAAAAACAAACAAAAAAAAACTAGTTATTAGGAAGAAGAATACAAATAAAATTAAGCATCTGTTATAAAGGTAATATAGAGTGCAGACATTTGCATCAGAAACTCTAGAAACAGTATTCAATAGGATAAGGGGTTCACTGAACTTATGTTGCCAGGGGAGGCTAACAATCAACCTTAAGACATCTAGAAAGTACTTCAGTAGGCTAAACCTTCATATACTAAAACTTATTGCATAATCCCCTAGAATGCTATATATTATAGAGGGCTCCTAACTTATTATATTGGGCTAAATATGCCAACATAAAGAGCAAATAACAATAAGTGGTTAGTCATAACAAGAATAGTCTCAACATGTCACAGAGGGACACTCCAAGTAAGGAAAATTGCATGTCGCCGTTATTAAAGAGTAAGGGGAATATATAGTAGACATTATTAAAGACTGCAAAATGAGTCTATCAGGGGTGGGGAAGTAGCGAAATAACCAGGCGTCTATGTGAAGACCTTCATGCAAAGTAAAACATAAACTTCGCACTCTTGAAAACTCAAATATGCATCAGATAAACAGAAGCTACTATAAAGGTATGATACATAAAGGTTTACAGTAGCAGCTTTACAATGTCAAGTAAATGTGTGTCACTAACGTCAGGAGTATACAGCATGAACCAAAAAAACAGATAAGAAAATATTCAACAGACTATTAACAATGTCGTGTATAATAGATACAGATTGCAGGGTTATGGGAACAGACAAATCAGGCTAACAAGTCATCATGAAACGTAAAACCAAATTACAGTCACAACAAGAGTACTTCCAGGTTTTATATAAATACAAACAAGTCCTGACATATCCGCAATACATGACTTATGTGGTCTTTATACCCTATGCGACTCAGGTCCCATCTAACCGATCCCAACCCTGCAAATACTATAATAAAGATCTGTATGAAGCGCCCTATGAAACTTCATATTTCTCAAGCCACAGGGCAAAAATGACTCTCTCCCACTGCACCTTCCGTAGGTATCTTTGAAACAGTCTGCTGTAGGAAATTCAAAGAAGGGGCAGAGAGGCTCAGAGTTTTTACTCGTTAAAACATATAGACTGTCTGTAGAAATAATAGAGTCAGGTATCTTCCTTTCCATCTTTGAGTACAAGACAGTAGTATAAACCACACGCTGTACAGATTCTCCACTGTCCGTGATAATGGCCGCTATCTTACCCAGCTCTCTCAAACCGCTATGTCTGTCTTCAGTCTGTGCGTGTATGTCCAGCAAAAGTCGGGTCCTGAACGCAAGACGCTCCCTCTCCTGAGCACCAACATCCGTTCTCACCGATACTGCCCGACAATCTGCCTCATCGCAACTTCCCATGGGTCCGCCAGGGCCATATGGAACACAGGAGTCTCCGGTGAGTACGTCTTCATCTGTCAGACGATCCTCCGCTTGTGTGAACATCCCTGAACAGATTTCACTCAACTGTAGTTGGAGGCTGCAGAAGTAATCCGCCATTAGCCGTGAGACATGTCTTTCCCAAGCTTCAATCGCCTCACTGACATGTGCTGTATATGAACGACTTAAGTTGTTTGCCGGTTGCATTTTTCTATGCGTCAGAGCTCACTGTGCTGGGCCTCACTTTCCAGCTCTTATTTCTGCTAAAATCCTCTACTCCTGTCACAATCTGACTGTCAATGTCAGTTATATTGAGCCCCTAATGGTTGCTGAGTACCAGAGTGAACTTTGGCTCATAATAATGCAATTTTTGTGCGATCATGTATAGAGCTTATGATGCTTGCGACCAGTCCGTTCAGCGGTTGGCTCCACCCCCCGATTTTGGTCTTTTCTTCTGCATCAGGTAACCCTGAGGTAAATAGCCCCCTGGTGGGTGTTGTAGGTAATGGTAAAATATCATGTTGCGGTAATGTCTCTGGTAAATGGGTAACATCCCTAATCTCCATTTTTAGATGATCAAAGGTATCCCGGTTTCTAACATTACCAACAACAGACGTTGGAATATTCAGTTCAGCCATAGCTTTCATAAAAGTCTCCCAACCTTGCGGTGTTTTGCGCATGGTCACGTTGTGACTTTGTGTAGCGCAATGTATTAAGTCTAGTATGTTTGAACCAATGATTCTTTGGTTCTTGTAAATAAACTCCCCATTATCATTACAACTAGTTATATCTTTGGCTTGTGCCATTTTAGAAAGAAGTAGTTCAGCATTTTTCTTAAACCGGTCATGCACATTGTTAACAACCTCATGAAATATTCTATCACCTTTTTCAAAGGATGTATCAGTTGCGTTATGATCGGTACGGGTAGATTCTCCCGGGGGCATTAATAGGGTTAACACAGAGTTTTCTCTAGCGTCTTGCTTTGCATACACCAAATATTTCTGTAATACGGCGTTGTACTTTTTTATTTTCACATCCTCTGGTAAATCAAAATTATTTAATATTTCACCTATTTCAACATCCAAACGGTTTGTCACAGCCCTGCGAATGTCTACCTCATTTTGTTGTGGTTGTTGTAAGCAGTCCAACTGTTGTTTTGGGACAAGATACATTTTCTTTGCACTCTCCATCAGCTCTTAGTAAAGAGGGATGTAAGTATAGGAATAGCAAATACTAAAAGAGGCGCTAAAAATCCACCCCTCTGTGTCACCAAAATATTCTTTTTACCCAGAGCAACTGCTTTATTACTAAGTGTTTTTATAATTTTCCGCCACTTTTTAAGGTGCCCTTTCTGTTGCTGTGTCAAAGGCAATCTACCTTTAAGAATGTTCAGGGCTATTTCACATATAGAGGCGATTAAATCATTAGAGGCACCGTGTAAAATAGTCTTTCTTTGTTGTGGTGTTGCACGTCTTAATGTTTTTAAAACCTTCCAATTACGGATTAGTCTGCTAGACATGTTTACACACGCTAATGGTTGACAATGTATGACCAATAGATTAAAATGTTCCCTTTTTAAATCAGATTTTTTTAAAAACGTATGTGGCGGGTATATCAGGTGGAAAGAGACCGGTTCTTAAACGGTACTCATCGGGTGTAGCGGTTCTTAAGTCTACTAATAAATAACCATATGGTAATCGTGTAGCATCTTCAAAAGCTTCTAAAAAGAAATGTGACTTACCCAGGTACATTTGTTTTGCCAAAGTTTTGATTTGTAACTTATCCCATTGGTTTTTAAAGAGAACCATATAGTTTGTGTTTAGTGTGATAGTTCTGTTTTTTTTACCCTGGCAAAACACATTTTGTACAAGATACATAATACTCAGATTTCTGTGATGCACTTATTTTGTAAAAGCTTTCTCAATTTCACAACTATCACTGGCAACCTCCATCAGATCATCAACAATTGTTAAATTAGTTTTACTAGGTGGAAATAAATCATCATCGACAAATGTATTTGGTAGACCCTCTATAAATTTTATATATGGAAAAGACTTTAATAGTTCATCATACAATCTCTGCCAACAGGCATAAAACCAAACAATATTATCAGGTCTGTGGGACAGAAGCGTGTCAGAGTGATGTAACAGTTGTCTAACAAAATAACTTTTTTCCAGAATTTCAAGGACCGGCTAAAATACAGGAAAAGGGGTGTTGCAAACGTGTGTCCATGATTCTCAATTAGTAACCAAAAGGTAGCGTTGTAAAGTCATGTGATAATAGTCTCTTTGTGTAAACACACTTTTGTGTTTTCCTCAGCGGGCGTGTCTCAACTTGCCAGTATCGTTTGTTTCTGACAATAGACTTCTGATCGATGAAAAGTTTCTTTTGTGTGTCTACTCAAGAATTTGTAGGGTAATCCAACACTAAATCTTTTAAACTCTCAAAATTGATTATGTTGGTGTTAGCAGAGTTCAGAAATATATCCTTTACTTTTAAATTAGTTTTTCCATTATTCAGTTTGTACCCATATGTTTTGGGGCCTGCAGATACAAACTCTTTGATGTGTGTACCTGGTAGTAGTTTGCTAGTTAATTCACCTAGATAGTCACCTAAAGCTGGATTCCTATCACCTTCCTTGCTAACAAAAATGACAGAGTCTGTGTCGTGGTAGAGACACCTCTCCTGCAGTCCGTCCAAAACTCTGTACAATTCAAGTCTGGCATAAGCTGTAGTAAAACAAGCGAAAAGATGTTAGTATTGTTGTTAACTGTATAACGTTCTTTAGAGTACTTCCAGCTAAGCATAGCCGTTTCATCATCTAAGAAATCTAAAGCAGAGACTTCATAATAAGGCAGAAAAACATACTTGAATAACTCATTAGGGTCTGTCACTATTCTGGTGTTGGGTAAATTACCCCTTTGACCAAATTTACCCCACAAAGAATTAAGAAACAATTTAGAGATTTGTCTTTTTGCAGGATTTACCGCTATCTGATCGGATCGCAATTCTACATCCTCTTTTTCTTTGTAATCTCTAATGTATTGTTTTTTTATCATCATTTGTACACCAATCCGGATACCCAGAGGCTTCCTGTTTATCTCTCAGATGTACCTTAATGTAATCTTCAAACAAGTTCTTTTTGAAGTTGTCAAAATGCCAAATTTCATACGGCTAGATTTAGAGTTCTGCGGCCAAAGGGGTGCGTTAGCTACGCATGCTTTTTTTCCCCCTGCACCTTTTAAATACCGCTGGTATTTAGAGTTCACAGAAGGGCTGCGTTAGGCTCCAAAAAAGGGAGCGTAGAGAATATTTAACGCCACTGCAACTCTCGATACCAGAGGTGCTTACGGACGCGGCCAGCTTCAAAAACATGCTCGTGCACGATTCCCCCATAGAAAACAATGGGGCTGTTTGAGCTGAAAAAAAACCTGCAAAAAAGCAGCGTTCAGCTCCTAATGCAGCCCAATTGTTTCGTATGGGGAAACACTTCCTATGTCTGCACCTAACACCCTAACATGAACCCCGAGTCTAAACACCCCTAACCTTACAATTATTAACTCCTAATCTGCCGCCCCCGCTATCGCTGACCCCTGCATATTATTATTAACCCCTAATCTGCCGCTCCGTACACCACCGCAAGCTACATTATAGCTATGTACCCCTAATCTGCTGCTCCTAACACCGCCGACCCCTATATTATATTTATTAACCCCTAATCTGCCCCCCTCAACGTCGCCTCCACCTGCCTACACTTATTAACTCCTAATCTGCCGACCGGACCGCACCGCTATTATAATAAAGTTATTAACCCCTAATTCGCCTCACTCCCACCTCAATAACCCTATAATAAATAGTATTAACCCCTAATCTGCCCTCCCTAACATCGCCAACACCTAACTTCAAGCATTAACCCCTAATCTGCTGACCGGAGCTCACCGCTAATATAATACATTTTTTAACCCCTAAAGCTAATTCTAACCCTAACCCTAACACCCCCCTAACTTAAATATAATTTAAATCTAACGAAATAAATTAACTATTATTAAATAAATTATTCCTATTTAAAGCTAAATACTTACCTGTAAAATAAACCCTAATATAGCTACAATATAAATTATAATTATATTGTAGCTATTTTAGGATTTATATTTATTTTACAGGTAACTTTGTAATTATTTTAACCAGGTACAATAGCTATTAAATAGTCAATAACTATTTAATAGTTACCTAGTTAAAATAATTACAAAATTACCTGTAAAATAAATCCTAACCTAAGTTACAATTAAACCTAACACTACACTATCAATAAATAAATTAAATTAAATACCGGATGTCCTCTTTTGCCCGCTTGGATCAAGACTTCAGCCGGAGGATGGACGTCACTCTTTAGCCCCCGTCTGGGCTTGGATGAAGACATCGGAGGCTCTTCTGGATCGATCGGGGATACCCGGCGAGGTGAAAATAAGGTAGGAAGATCTTCAGGGGGGTAGTGTTAGGTTTATTTAAGGGGGGTTTGGGTTAGATTAGGGGTATGTGGGTGGTGGGTTTTAATGTTGGGGGGGGTATTGAATGTGTTTTTTTTACAGGCAAAAGAGCTGAATTCTTTGGGGCATGCCCTACAAAAGGTCCTTTTAAGGGCTGGTAAGGTAAAAGAGCTTTGAACTTTTTTAATTTAGAATAGGGTAGGGCATTTTTTTTATTTTGGGGGGCTTTGTTATTTTATTAGGGGGCTTAGAGTAGGTGTAATTAGTTTAAAATTGTTGTAATATTTTTCTAATGTTTGTAAATATTTTTTTATTTTTTGTAACTTAGTTCTTTTTTATTTTTTGTACTTTAGTTAGTTTATTTAAATGTATTTAATTGTAGGTATTGTATTTAATTAATTTATTGATAGTGTAGTGTTAGGTTTAATTGTAGGTATTTAATTTAATTTATTTATTGATAGTGTAGTGTTAGGTTTAATTGTAACTTAGGTTAGGATTTATTTTACAGGTAATTTTGTTATTATTTTAACTAGGTAACTATTAAATAGTTATTGACTATTTAATAGCTATTGTACCTGGTTAAAATAATTAGTTACCTGTAAAATAAATATAAATCATAAAATAGCTACAATATAATTATAATTTATATTGTAGCTATATTAGGGTTTATTTTACAGGTAAGTATTTAGCTTTAAATAGGAATAATTTATTTAATAAGAGTTAATTTATTTCGTTAGATAAAAATTATATTTAAGTTAGGGGGGTGTTAGGGTTAGGGTTAGAATTAGCTTTAGGGGTTAAAACATTTATTAGAGTAGCGGTGAGCTCCGGTCGGCAGATTAGGGGTTAATGTTTGAAGTTAGGTGTCGGCGATGTTAGGGAGGGCAGATTAGGGGTTAATACTATTTATTATAGGGTTATTGAGGCGGGGGTGAGGCGGATTAGGGGTTAATACATTTATTATAGTATTGGTGCGGTCCGCTAGGCAGATTAGGGGTTAATAAGTGTAGGTAGGTGGCGGCGACTTTGGGGGGGCAGATTAGGGGTTAATAAATATAATATAGGTGTCGGCGGTATTAGGGGCAGCAAATTAGGGGTACATAGGGATAACGTAGCTGGCGGCGGTGTACGGAGCGGCAGATTAGGGGTTAAAAAATTTAATAGAGTGGCGGCGATGTGGGGGGACCTCGGTTTAGGGGTACATAGGTAGTTTATGGGTGTTAGTGTACTTTAGAGCACAGTAGTTAAGAGCTTTATAAACCGTCGTTAGCCCAGAAAGCTCTTAACTCTCTTTTTTTTCTGCGGCCTGAGTTTTGTCGTTAGATTTCTAACGCTCACTTCAGCCACGACTCTAAATACCGGCGTTAGAAAGATCCCATTGACAAGATAGGATACGCAAATGGCGTAGGGGGATCTGCGGTATGGAAAAGTCGCGGCTGTAAAGTGAGCGTTAGACCCTTTCCTGACTGACTCCAAATACCAGTCATGTTCGCACTGCGCCATGTTGTTATCGGTGGCGCAGGTCAGACATAGCGGGAACATGAGCTTACCATTTAATTTCAAAGGTAGAACAGGAAAAAACAAACCTCTGGGTGGAATAATTTGTACTTTAGCAATACCAAAGTAAAAATTAATGTTCCTGAAATTCTCATAAATGATTCATGGATGACCCACGGGGTAAGCTTTTGTCTTGTTTACAAATGGGTATAAACGGGTAAAATCATAGTAGTGTATGCTTTCACCCAGCTCTGTTTTGTGGTACAGTTTAATGGCGTTTGTGCACCCACCGTAAAGAGCGTCTCTGGGGTCCAGGGGCTGTGGGAACTGTTTTTCAATGAGAAAAGCATGCAGCTCGGTGTCTTTGGATAACATATCTTTCCACACGTGTTCCCAAAGCTCGCGGACCTCAAAACCGCATAAGAGTAAGAAATGTTTTTTAATGAGATGTTTGTAATATAATTGTCCGTAGGTGGTACATGTGACATCGTTTACATCATTTTCGTTGTAACAAACAGGACAACCATGATAAAAACACCCCTGAAGTTTATTTTCAGATCGAGTCCATTCAATAACAATTTTTCTTGGAAAAACAGATCACTATGTAGGTGACCTTGCAATTCAATAGTTTTACCACGCTCTAACATACGTGCTCTCTTTATAAAACCACTATTATCACCATCTAGCTCACAATTATCGTGTAACCCTGCGGCATCTTTATAAAACAATATTGCTGTAAATTGTGTGGATAAGGCATCTGAGCTGTAGTTGAGAATTGTTTCAATGTACGACCGGTAAGCGTATAGGTTATTTGATTGTGAGATGAGTCTGTCTCCTAATGTAACATCGACTTGGTTAAACAGCGTGGCTAGTGGATAGTTGATGAGGCTAACGCGTGCTGCAGCAGGCGGCGCTGTATTGTCTTCTTTGACTATTTTACAGGTTATATACATCAAAGTGTTGTTCAGGTCAAAATAATGATCGCCGCTCCCTGCTATATAAAATTCCAGGGGTGCATTTTCAGTTATAGCTGTGAGTGGCTGTATTTCAACATACAGTGATTTTTCTATACCCGTTTGTGTTGGCTGTATTTGAAATATGTCGAGTTCTGATTTGGTACATTCTAATGATCCGTTGTGTATGAAAGCCATATTTTGATCAGTATTTCTAAAAGATGTCATCCACTGAGCGTCTTGATGTTTTCTGTTTCTTTTTGGGTCTGTGTATCACTTTTTTTGCTTACGAATTGTGATGAAATTGGTGGAAAAGTAACTCGACGCTTCCTTTTTGGTTTTCTCTTGTTACTGATATAAACAACACCGGAGCCCTCTTGTGGACCATTATCCATTGTATTCATAACAGCAGTTGAAACACGCCCCACAACATCCTTTGCTATAACTTGTGCCGCTGTTTTCATATGCGGTTTCACTATAACTAGTCGACGTCGAAAAAGTGGGACAGCCATCCTAAAAAGATTATGAAATATACCGCCTAATCCGCAGCCGTACATGTACGAACTACCCTGAAAACCTGGTAGACCATTACCAGCTTGTGTTCTATAATAATTACTGTAAACGGTCGGGTCACCATAAACCTTAACAGCCACCATTCTTAGTACAAGTTGTTCTTGCACGGCCTAAAGTGCAGCTTAATGATCGCCTTTCCGTATTTAAACCCCACGTTCTTGTTGGGATTGTTCTTAATTTCAATTGTTATACGATCAAAATGATGATTGTTTACAGGTATGTAGTCTGGCTTGGTGTACCGTGAAGTGATGATTTCATTATTGCCACCTGTAATTTCTACTGTTCTTAGTAATGGTACATATCCGTCACCCACAAGTTGATGTTCTATGATGTCTGTATAGATAAAGAGTGTGTAGAAGCCGGCATTTATATCGCAATATATTTTGCCGCCATCATTCTTTACACCTTGATTGTTAATACCCAATATATGCGCCAAACTTTCTGAGGTTGAGATGGTAGAGTTGCCTAAGATACGAACAGCTCTTCCCAGTTTGTCGTATTTAAGCTTTACATCTACGTTAATGGTTTGGAGAGATACAAATTTTTCATTGATAGCTTTTATTAATTCGCTTATATCTTTATAATAGCCGGCTTTTATGGCTAACGGCGTAGTGAATTTGTTTGGTGCCATAACAAATATTCTAGAATCAGCGGAATCTAGGGTGTCCCAGATATGGGGGTATTGTATCTCCGTCAGAGCTACTTCCCATTCTCCTTTTAATATAACGGGTTTAGCTAACTTTGTTGTAAAACTAGATATCTGATTTTTAGGAAAAATGTTGTACAATGCGTTGCTAGGCAACGGTAAGTAAAATGGTGATGCTTCCATTATTCTATATATCGGTCAACTGGCTTTTGGGTATCCAGCTGTTAAATTTATCAGGATAGACCTTCCATTTAACATAAATGTACTCCTTTCTCCTAAAATTTTCTGTTTTAAGATTTTTTCATTTTTGTAAATGCGGTTTTTATCTTGTGTTACTTTTTGAAGTTCTTCGGGGTAAAAGCTACCTTCGATAGACTCATCAGCTAAATCTTTCAGTTTGTAAAGAGATTTAAATCCTCTTGTATTCACCCCGTCAATTATAAATATTTCATCTATAAAATTTTGTTCATAAACTTTTGTGAACTTTCCCTTATGTTTTTAAATCCTGACGTGGTAACCGATTTTTAAAACAGGTTTAACCTTTTTAGTTTTTGGTGAGGAGCCGTAAATATTTTTCCAGATGATGAGTGAATTTTCTAGCATCACTTCTACCGGTTTACAACGTATGGTTCTGTGGTATGTATTATTATAACTATAAATTAATTGTTCAATATGTTTATATATCTGTGAGTGTTGTGATGTGTAAAATAGCACCACATTCTAGTCTTTAAAGTACGGTTAAATCGTTCTACGATTGCTGCTTTAACACAGTTGTTTGCGACAAAATGTTGAATTTTAAATTTTTTCAATAACTTCTGTATGGTTCCATTTAAAAATTATTTGCCCTTATCAGTCTGTTGGCTAGATTTAGAGTTCTGTGGCCAAAGGGGTGCATTAGCTACGCATGTTTTTTTTCTCCCGCACCTTTTAAATACCGCTGGTATTTAGAGTTCACAGAAGGGCTGCGTTAGGCTCCAAAAAGGGAGCGTAGAGCATATTTACCGCCACTGCAACTCTAGATACCAGCGTTGCTTACGGACGCGGCCAGCTTCAAAAACGTGCTCGTGCACGATTCCCCCATAGAAAACAATGGGGCTGTTTGAGCTGAAAAAAACCCTAATACCTGAAAAAAAGCAGTGTTCAGCTCCTAACGCAGCTACATTGTTTCCTATGGGGAAACACTTCCTATGTCTGCACCTAACACCCTAACATGAACCCCGAGTCTAAACACCCCTAACCTTACACTTATTAACCCCTAATCTGCCGCCCCCCGCTATCGCTGACCCCTGCATATTATTATTAACCCCTAATCAGCCAATCAGATTCAAGTTCAATCCGATTGACTGATCCAATCAGCCAATCAGATTGAGCTTGCATTCTATTGGCTGTTCCGATCAGCCAATAGAATGCGAGCTCAATCTGATTGGCTGATCCAATCAGCCAATCGGATTGAACTTGAATCTGATTGGCTGATTCCATCAGCCAATCAGAATTTTCCTACCTTAATTCCGATTGGCTGATAGAATCCTATCAGCCAATCGGAAATTCGAGGGACACCATCTTGGATGACGTCCCTTAAAGAAACCTTCATTCTTCAGTTGGACGTCGAACGAAGAGGATGGATCCGCGCCGGAGGTCTTCAAGATCAGCCGCTCGTCATCTGATGGAACAACATAGAAGATGCGGCTTGGATGAAGATGTTTGCCGGTCCGGATGTCCTCGTTAGATTTAAACTATATTTAACTTAGGGGGAAGTTAGTGTTAGGGATAGACTTAGCTTTAGGGTTTAATCCATTTATTATAGTAGCGGTGTGGTCCGGTCGGCAGATTAGGGGTTAATAATTGTAGGTAGGTGGAGGCGACGTTGGGGGCGGCAGATTAGGGGTTAATAAATATAATATAGGGGTCGGCGGTGTTAGGGGCAGCAGATTAGGGGTACATAGGTATAATCTAGGTTGCGGCGGTGTATGGAGCGGCAGATTAGGGGTTAATAATAATATGCAGGTGTCAGCGATAGTGGGGGTGGCAGATTAGGGGTTAATAAATATAGGGGTCGGCGATGTTAGGGGCAGCAGATTAGGGGTACATAGGGATAACGTAGCTGGCGGCAGTGTACGGAGCGGCAGATTAGGGGTTAATAATAATATGCAGGTGTCAGCGATAGTGGGAGCGGCAGATTAGGGGTTAATAAATATATTATAGAGGTGACCGATGTTAGGGGCAGCAGATTAGGGGTACATAGGGATAACGTAGCTGGCGGCAGTGTACGGAGCGGCAGATTAGGGGTTAAAAATTTTTAATAGAGTGGCGGCGATGTGGGGGGACCTCGGTTTAGGGGTACATAGGTAGTTTATGGGTGTTAGTGTACTTTAGAGCACAGTAGTTAAGAGCTTTATAAACAGGCGTTAGCCCAGAAAGCTCTTAACTACTGACTTTTTTCTGCGGCTGGAGTTTTGTCGTTAGATTTCTAACACTCACTTCAGCCAGGACTCTAAATACCGGCGTTAGAAAGATCCCATTAAAAAGATAGGATACGCAAATGGCGTAGGGGGATCTGCGGTATGGAAAAGTCGCGGCTGCAAAGTGAGCGTTAGACCCTTTCCTGACTGACTCCATATACCAGCGGGCGGTAAAAACCAGCGTTAGGAGCCTCTAACGCTGGTTTTGATGGCTACCGCCCAACTCTAAATCTAGGCCTGTATTTTCATAGGTATACGGCCATCTTTGAATATTGTTTCAAACCCCTTTGCGATACTTGGTCCAGTTTTATTATGTAATCCAACGCCCCAAGCATATTTAGAAAAACAATCTAAAACATCTTGCTGATTTAAAAATTTTACAATTTTTTTCTGTTGAATCCATATTTTTTAGATGCTTTGTACAGATTTTCAACACCGCCTAATGACCCGGGGTTTGTAGGATCATGATATAATTCTCTTAATACAAGTCCGCTGTGTATATTAGCAGACTCCATTCTTTAGGCGGTGTGCAGCGAATTTTCATAAAACCTTGATTTTTATGTTTTTTTTTTTTTTTTATGGTTAAAAAGACATGTCCTAACATGTTGTGTAACATTGACACGTTTTATTAGATTTTTATGGGTTTTTTGTTTTTTATGGTTAAAAAGACATGTCCTAACATGTCGTGTAACATTGACACGTGTTATTAGCAGTGACCTAATCTTGTGTAAGGTGTGTGAATAACAAGCTGCTAATTTAACGTGGTTATTAATGAATAAGCCATTTTGTGAAGTGTATAAATTTGCATTCAGAGAATTTTATAGCATTTGTGGCAAAAGACAAGTTCTGACATGGCTTATTAAACCTGTTGAACATTATAGAGAAATCTTAAGCTTAATAGAATACAAAGTGTAATTTACACCATTTATAATTAAATAACTTTTATAATCTTTTTATAAATCTCCTAATAAATATGTAAAAATAAGCTTAAGACACATCTTAAAACCTTTTAATCCCCAATCCTAATAAATATACAGGGAGTGCAGAATTATTAGGCAAATTAGTATTTTGACCACATCATCCTCTTTATGCATGTTGTCTTACTCCAAGCTGTATAGGCTCGAAAGCCTACTACCAATTAAGCATATTAGGTGATGTGCATTTCTGTAATGAGAAGGGGTGTGGTCTAATGACATCAACACCCTATATCAGGTGTGCATAATTATTAGGCAACTTCCTTTCCTTTGGCAAAATGGGTCAAAAGAAGGAATTGACAGGCTCAGAAAAGTCAAAAATAGTGAGATATCTTGCAGAGGGATGCAGCACTCTTAAAATTGCAAAGCTTCTGAAGCGTGATCATCGAACAATCAAGCGTTTCATTCAAAATAGTCAACAGGGTCGCAAGAAGCGTGTGGAAAAACCAAGGCGCAAAATAACTGCCCATGAACTGAGAAAAGTCAAGCGTGCAGCTGCCAAGATGCCACTTGCCACCAGTTTGGCCATATTTCAGAGCTGCAACATCACTGGAGTGCCCAAAAGAACAAGGTGTGCAATACTCAGAGACATGGCCAAGGTAAGAAAGGCTGAAAGACGACCACCACTGAACAAGACACACAAGCTGAAACGTCAAGACTGGGCCAAGAAATATCTCAAGACTGATTTTTCTAACCTTTTATGGACTGATGAAATGAGAGTGAGTCTTGATGGGCCAGATGGATGGGCCCGTGGCTGGATTGGTAAAGGGCAGAGAGCTCCAGTCCGACTCAGACGCCAGCAAGGTGGAGGTGGAGTACTGGTTTGGGCTGGTATCATCAAAGATGAGCTTGTGGGGCCTTTTCGGGTTGAGGATGGAGTCAAGCTCAACTCCCAGTCCTACTGCCAGTTTCTGGAAGACACCTTCTTCCAGCAGTGGTACAGGAAGAAGTCTGCATCCTTCAAGAAAAACATGATTTTCATGCAGGACAATGCTCCATCACACGCGTCCAAGTATTCCACAGCGTGGCTGGCAAGAAAGGGTATAAAAGAAGAAAATCTAATGACATGGCCTCCTTGTTCACCTGATCTGAACCCCATTGAGAACCTGTGGTCCATCATCAAATGTGAGATTTACAAGGAGGGAAAACAGTACACCTCTCTGAACAGTGTCTGGGAGGCTGTGGTTGCTGCTGCACGCAATGTTGATGGTGAACAGATCAAAACACTGACAGAATCCATGGATGGCAGGCTTTTGAGTGTCCTTGCAAAGAAAGGTGGCTATATTGGTCACTGATTTGTTTTTGTTTTGTTTTTGAATGTCAGAAATGTATATTTGTGAATGTTGAGATGTTATATTGGTTTCACTGGTAAAAATAAATAATTGAAATGGGTATATATTTGTTTTTTGTTAAGTTGCCTAATAATTATGCACAGTAATAGTCACCTGCACACACAGATATCCCCCTAAAATAGCTATAACTAAAAACAAACTAAAAACTACTTCCAAAACTATTCAGCTTTGATATTAATGAGTTTTTTGGGTTCATTGAGAACATGGTTGTTGTTCAATAATAAAATTAATCCTCAAAAATACAACTTGCCTAATAATTCTGCACTCCCTGTACATATCAATTGGATATCAAATTTGTATTAAAAACACTTTTTTAATATCAATTTAATATCAAATTTATATCAAAATCAACTTTTATATCAATTTTTATATCAATTTTATTTCAATTTTATATCAATTTAATATAAAATTTATATCAAAATCAACTTTTTATATCAATTTTATATCAAATTGATATTAAAAAGGGGCGTGAAAGTGGGCGTAGAAAGGGGGCGGGGTTAGGGGCGTGTCACATGTCCAAATGAGTTTGACATAACCTCCATACTATTACTACTATCAAAGACTCAGTATCAATACAGATTTTTTTGATGGAGGTCAGAAAATTCAAGCTTCTGGAGGCTTGTCGTCCTCTGTTCGTCCATCAGTGGCTGTATGCATGGAAGTAATTGGTCTCATGGTGGCATCTATGGACATTATGCCGTTTGCTCGCTTCCATCTGAGACCTCAACAGTTATGTATGCTGATGGACCGGATGTCAGTCTTGGTGGATCTCCCTGGACCATTTGTCTCAGGGCAATTTTTCCTGAGACCTTCTTGCGAGATTGTGACATACGGATGCCAGTCCGTTAGGCTGGGGAGAAGTTTGGGGGTCCCTAAGAGCTCAGGGACTTTGGACTCAGGAGGAGTCTGCCCTCCTTATAAATAGCCTAGAATTGAGAGCAATTCTCAATGCCCAATCAGCTTGGCCTCAACTGAGTTTAGTCTGGTTTATCAGATTTCAATCAGACAACATCACTTTGGTGGTGTATATCAACCACCAAGGTGGAATTCAGAGCTTGTCAGCTATGAAGGAGGTGACTCACATTCTTCAGTGGGCAGTCTCGCAATTGTCATCTCTCTGCCATTCCCATGTCCCAGGGGTTGACAACTGGGGAGCGGATTATCAAACAGGACCCGGCTTCTGTGATTCTAATAGCTCCAGCGTAGACTCGCAGAACTTGGTTTGCAGACCTAGGCCTAGATTTGGAGTTTGGCGGTAGCCGTGAAAACCAGCGTTAGAGGCTCCTAACGCTGGTTTTAGGCTACCGCCGGTATTTGGAGTCAGTCAAAAAAGGGTCTAACACTCACTTTTCAGCCGCGACTTTTCCATACCGCAGATCCCCTTAAGTCAATTGCGTATCCTATCTTTTCAATGGGATCTTTCTAACTCCAGTATTTAGAGTCGTGGCTGAAGTGAGCGTTAGAAATCTAATGACAAAACTCCAGCCGCAGAAAAAAGTCAGTAGTTAAGAGCTTTCTGGGCTAACGCCGGTTTATAAAGCTCTTAACTACTGTGCCCTAAAGTACACTAACACCCATAAACTACCTATGTACCCCTAAACCGAGGTCCCCCCACATCGCCGCCACTCGATTAAATTTTTTTAACCCCTAATCTGCCGACTGCCACCTACGTTATACTTATGTACCCCTAATCTGCTGCCCCTAACACCGCCGACCCCTATATTATATTTATTAACCCCTAACCTGCCCCCCACAACGTCGCCGCCACCTACCTACAATAATTAACCCCTAATCTGCCGACCGCAAAGAGCCGCCACCTACATTATAGCTATGTACCCCTAATCTGCTGCCCCTAACACCGCCGACCCCTATATTATATTTATTAACCCCTAATCTGCCCCCCTCAACTTCGCCTCCACCTGCCTACACTTATTAACCCCTAATCTGCCCAGCGGACCGCACCGCTACTATAATAAAGTTATTAACCCCTAATCCGCCTCACTAACCCTATAATAAATAGTATTAACCCCTAATCTGCCCTACCTAACATCGCCGACACCTAACTTCAAACATTAACCCCTAATCTGCCGACTGGAGCTCACCGCTATTCTAATAAATGTATTAACCCCTAAAGCTAAGTCTAACCCTAACACTAACACCCCCCTAAATTAAATATAATTTAAATCTAACGAAATTAATTAACTCTTATTAAATAAATTATTCCTATTTAAAGCTAAATACTTACCTGTAAAATAAATCCTAATATAGCTACAATATAAATTATAATTATATTATAGCTATTTTAGGATTTATATTTATTTTACAGGTAACTTTGTATTTATTTTAACCAGGTACAATAGCTATTAAATAGTTAAGAACTATTTAATAGCTAAAATAATTAAAAAAATTACCTGTAAAATAAATCCTAACCTAAGTTACAATTAAACCTAACACTACACTAGCAATAAATTAATTAAATAAAATACCTACAATTACCTACAATTAAACCTAACACTACACTATCAATACATTAATTAAATACAATATCTACAAATAAATACAATGAAATAAACTAACTAAAGTACAAAAAATAATAAAGAACTAAGTTACAAAAAATAAAAAAATATTTACAAACATCAGAAAAATATTACAACAATTTTAAACTAATTACACCTACTCTAAGCCCCCTAATAAAATAACAAAGCCCCCCAAAATAAAAAATGCCCTACCCTATTCTAAATTACAAAAGTTCAAAGCTCTTTTACCTTACCAGCCCTGAACAGGGCCCTTTGCGGGGCATGCCCCAAGAAATTCAGCTCTTTTTCCTGTAAAAAAACACATACAATACCCCCCCAACATTAAAACCATCAGCCAATCAGAATTTTCCTACCTTAATTCCAATTGGCTGATAGAATCCTATCAGCCAATCGGAATTCGAGGGACGCCATCTTGGATGACGTCCCTTAAAGGAGCCTTCATTCGTCGGTAGTCCTTCGGGCCAGCAGGATGTTCCGCGTCGGAGGTCTGCAAGACGGATCCGGAAGACAGAAGATTGAAGATGCCGTTGATAGAAGACTTCAGCCGGATCATGGACCTCTTCAGCTCCCGCTTGGATGATGACTTCAGCCGGATCATGGACCTCTTCAGCTCCCGCTTGGATGATGACTTCAGCCGGATCATGGACATCTTCAGCCCCCTGCTTGGGCTTGGATCAGGACATCGGAGGAGCTCTTCTGGATCGATCGGTGAACCTGGTATGGTGAAGATAAGGTAGGAAGATCTTCAAGGGCTTAGGTTTATTTAAGGGGGGTTTGGGTTAGATTAGGGGTATGTGGGTGGTGGGTTGTAATGTTGGGGGGGGGGGTATTGTATGTGTTTTTTTACAGGAAAAAGAGCTGAATTTCTTGGGGCATGCCCCGCAAAGGGCCCTGTTCAGGGCTGGTAAGGTAAAAGAGCTTTGAACTTTTGTAATTTAGAATAGGGTAGGGCATTTTTTATTTTGGGGGGCTTTGTTATTTTATTAGGGGGCTTAGAGTAGGTGTAATTAGTTTAAAATTGTTGTAATATTTTTCTGATGTTTGTAAATATTTTTTTATTTTTTGTAACTTAGTTATTTTTTATTTTTTGTACTTTAGTTAGTTTATTTCATTGTATTTATTTGTAGATATTGTATTTAATTAATGTATTGATAGTGCAGTGTTAGGTTTAATTGTAGGTAATTGTAGGTATTTTATTTAATTAATTTATTGATAGTGTAGTGTTAGGTTTAATTGTAACTTAGGTTAGGATTTATTTTACAGGTAATTTTGTAATTATTTTAACTATTTTAGCTATTAAATAGTTCTTAACTATTTAATAGCTATTGTACCTGGTTAAAATAAATACAAAGTTACCTGTAAAACAAATATAAATCCTAAAATAGCTATAATATAATTATAATTTATATTGTAGCTATATTAGGATTTATTTTACAGGTAAGTATTTAGCTTTAAATAGGAATAATTTATTTAATAAGAGTTAATTAATTTCGTTAGATTTAAATTATATTTAACTTAGGGGGGTGTTAGTGTTAGACTTAGCTTTAGGGGTTAATACATTTATTAGAATAGTGGTGAGCTCCAGTCGGTAGATTAGGGGTTAATGTTTGAAGTTAGGTGTCGGCGATGTTAGGGAGGGCAGATTAGGGGTTAATACTATTTATTATAGGGTTAGTGAGGCGGATTAGGGGTTAATAACTTTATTATAATAGCGGTGCGGTCGGCTTGGCAGATTAGGGGTTAATAAGTGTAGGCAGGTGGAGGCAACGTTGTGGGGGGCAGATTAGGGATTAATAAATATAATATAGGGGTCGGCGGTGTTAGGGGCAGCAGATTAGGGGTACATAGGGATAATGTAAGTAGCGGTGGTTTACTGAGCGGCAGATTAGGGGTTAATAATAATATGCAGGGGTCAGCGATAGCGGGGGTGGAAGATTAGGGGTTAATAAGTGTAAGGTTAGGGGTGTTTAGACTCGGGGTACATGTTAGAGTGTTAGGTGCAGACGTAGGAAGTGTTTCACCATAGCAAACAATGGGGCTGCGTTAGGAGCTGAACGCGGCTTTTTTGCAGGTGTTTGGGTTTTTTTTCAGCTCAAACAGCCCCATTGTTTTCTATGGGGGAAGCGTGCACGAGCACATTTTTGAAGCTGGCCGCTTCCGTAAGCAACTCTGGTATTGAGAGTTGCAGTGGCGTTAAATATGCTCTACGCTCCTTTTTTGGAGCCTAACACAGCCATTCTGTGGACTCTCAATACCAGAGTTATTTTAAAGGTGCGGCCAGAAAAAAGCCAGTGTTAGCTATGTGGGTCGTTACCGACAAAACTCTAAATCTTGCCGCTAATGAGGATGTTGTCATTTCACCCATGGAAATTGCCTCTGAGGAAGGATTTTCTACTTCAAGGTTCCTTTCTCCATCTGAACTTAGTCTTTCTAAAGCTGACTTCTTGGAGATTGAACACTTAGTCTTGTCCAAACAAGGCTTTTCTGTAAAAGTTATCAAGACTATGATTCAGGCTCGTAAGTCTGTTACTCACAAGATTTATTATAATGTATGGCATAAATACCTTCATTTGTGTGGATCTAGGGGATTTCTTGGAGTCAGGTGATAATTCCCTGTATTCTGTCCTTTCTTCAGGAGGGTCTGGAGAAGGGTTTATCAGTCAGTACCCTAAAGGGTCATATTTCAGCTCTGTCGATTCTTCTGCAGAAGCGTCTGGCAATTTTGCCAAATGTTCAATCTTTTGTCCAAACTTTGGTTAGAATCAGGCTTGTGTTTAGGTCTTTTGCTCCTCCTTGGAGTCTTAATCTGGTTCTTAACATTCAGCAGCAGGCTCCATTTGAGACTATGCATTCTGTTGATATCAAGTTATTATCCTGGAAGGTCTTGTTTCTGCTGGCAATCTCCTCTGCCCGTAGAGTTTTGGAGCTTTTGGCTCTACAGTGTTATTCTACTAATCGTATTCTTCATGCGGATAAGGCGGTTCTCCGTACTAAGTTAGGATTTCTACCTAAGGTGGTCTCCGAACACAATATTTACCAAGAAATTGTTGTTCCTTCATTTTGTCCTAATCCTTCCTCTAAGAAGGAACGGTTATTGCACAATCTGGATGTTGTGCGTGCTTTAAGGTTCTATTTACAGGCTACAAGAGACTTTCATCAATCTTCTGTTCCTTTTGTTGTCTTTTCTAGTAAACAGAGAGGTCAAAAGGCCACTTCTTCTATTCTCTCCTTCTGGTTGAGAAGTGTTTTTTGATTGGTTTATGAGACAGCTGGACAGCAGCCTCTAGAGAAAATTACGACTCACTCCACTAGGGCTGTCGCTTCCTCTTGGGCCTTTAAAAATGATCTTCTAAGGAACAGATTTGCAAGGCGGCCACTTGGTCATCATTGTATACTTTTTCCCGTTTTTGCCTCAGCTGAGGCTTCTTTTGGGAGGAAAGTACTTCAAGCGGTGGTGCCTTCTGTTTAGGTTCCCCTGTCTTGTGTATCCCTCCCTTCCATTCTGTGGACTCTAGATTTGATATTGGTTCCCACTAGTAATTAAATGGATTTGTGTACTCTCCATGCCCTTGGAAAGAATACATAATAATAATAAAAAATATTATTTTCTTTCCTGGCATGGAGAGTCCACAATCCGCCCTTATTTTTACGATGGCTTTTTGTAATTTTTCTAAACCTCAGGCACCTCTATACCCTTTGTGTTTTCTTTTCTTTCTATATTCAATACTTATCTTACTTAATCTGTCTGCTGCCTTTGACACCGTTGACCATCCCCTTCTCCTACGGATTCTCAGCTCCATTGGGCTCTCTGACACTGCCCTTTCCTGGATCCACTCTTATCTCTCTAATAGGTCCTTTTCTGTCTCCTTTGCTGGTGACTCCTCCTCTCCATTGCCTCTGTCTGTTGGAGTACCTCAAGGCTCTGTTCTGGGTCCTCTACTATTCTCTATTTATACTTCCTCACTGGGTAAACGTATCGGTAGCTATGGTTTCAACTACCACCTCTATGCTGATGATACTCAGATCTACCTATCCACCCCTTCACTCTCTCCTTCTGTCCTTTCTCACATCAGTATCTGCTTATCTTGCATTTCTTCTTGGATGGCCTCTCACCTCCTAAAAATCAATATGTCCAAGACTGTGCTCCTTCTAACCCCCCCCCTCTAATTCTACCCCAGTTCCTAACTTTTCAATCACTGTTGGTGACACCACTATCTCCCCATCACCCCAAGTCCGCTGCCTAGGAGTTACACTTGACTCCAATCTGTCCTTCATAGCCACATCCAATTGCTCTCTTCCTCCTGTCGCAACCACCTACGCAATATCTCCAAAATTCATCCGTTTCTTAATTCTGAAACTACTAAACAGCTAATTCACTCCCTGGTAATCTCCCACTTTGACTACTGTAATAACCTACTAACTGGCCTCCCTCTCTCCTGCCTCTCCCCTCTTTAATCCATCCTAAATGCCTCTGCTAGGCTAATCTACCTCTCTATCTGCCGCATCTCTCTGCAAGTCCCTTCACTGGCTACCCATCCACAGTAGAATTAAATTCAAAATTCTTGTCCTGACCTACAAAGCCCTTACCAACACAGCCCCCCCACCTGTCCTCACTCATCAAGAAATACACTCCAGCCCGCCCCCTAAGATCCAACAATGACCTGCTCCTTTCATCTTCTACCATCACCTACTCCCATGCTAGGCTACAGGACTTCTCTCGTGCGGCACCAACCATCTGGAATGCACTTCCTAGAGCTGTCAGACTCTCCCCTAACCTTTCCTCCTTTAAATGCTTCCTAAAGACCTTTCTGTTCATGGAAGCCTATCTCCAAATCAGTAACAAAGGAATTCCACTTGCCTAATTGCTGCCCCCATCTAACTCCACACTAACATCATTCTCACCTTTGCAGTCCCCATCTCCTGTTTCTCACCCTCCTACCCATCTAGATTGTAAGTTCCCATGGGAACAGGGCCATCAATTCCCCCTGTATTTGTTTGTTAAACTTTGTCTGATGTCTTTTATATTGTATTGTACTGTACTTTTTTACCCATGGACAGCACTGCGGAATCCGTTGGTGCTTTATAAATAAAGAATAATAATAATATTCTCTTGGCTGAATGACTGGAGATTGTGGGTAATGGAATGATACTTGAAGCTTTGCTGGGGTGTTCTTTGCCTCCACCTTGTAACCAGGAGTTGAATTCCCACTAGTAATTGAATAGATGTGTGGACTCTCTATGCCAGGAAAGAAAATAATTTATCAGGTAAGTATAAATTATGTTTTCCAATTTATTTCTTTTATCAAATATGCTTGCTTCCCTATGATATTCTTTGAAGAAATACCTAGTAGACTTGTACAGCCAAGAAAATTTAGTTTTGGACAAAATCGTCATAATCAATATTCGTGGAAATTTGTTTCCCTGAATAATCATTGGCTGCTCTATTTGGTTTTTAGTTAAACATTTACATTTGTTTTCATTAAATATTTAAAGCTATATGTGAAAAAGTTCACCTGTAGCTTTATACTTACCTTTTGCTTGCTGAAGAGCACTCTAATATGATCCTCTTGCCAGAGGCTTGGCCGCATTAATAGCAGGCATACCGCGCTCAGCTCCCAGGACCTCCACTAACTTTAATGCAGGTTCTGGGAGATGACCACGCTAAGCGTCCTGAATTTATGTATTTTCTTTAATGTTCCTTGGTGCATTCATTCAGATATTTGTTTTGTCAAAACAAAGTGAAAAT
Organism: Bombina bombina; assembly: GCF_027579735.1. Taxonomy (NCBI): domain Eukaryota; kingdom Metazoa; phylum Chordata; class Amphibia; order Anura; family Bombinatoridae; genus Bombina; species Bombina bombina. Next base: position 1,524,469,885 of record NC_069499.1, on the reverse strand, counting down.
CTATTTTTTGTTACTAATGTATATACAAAACAATACATCTTTAATAGATAGGTGTCTGGAGGACTACATGACAGGGAATAGTGTCACTATCTTGTAAATGGATAACATTCTTGCAAAACTGCTGCCTTATAGTGTTCTAGGCATGGTCAAGCTCCTAATCTTATACCAATAACGATACTAAGAAAATGAAGACAATTTGATAATAGAAGTTAATTTAGAAAGTTGTCTGAAATTGCATGCTCTATCAGAATCATGAAAGAAACATTTTGCATTTCATGTCTATTAAATATGTTTCAAGTGTAATAATGAAGTTGTTGAGGTTGTAATTGTTTTAATCACCTAATAATAACTTCTCATTTCATGGGCAGGATTTAATGTAATGAGAATTTAATGCAAATATAGATGTTCACGGTATAAACACCCACTAATGATACGCTCAGAAAGATAAATGAAGCAAGGCTGATTGACTCGAACATGATCTTAAATTTACAATCTACAACTAGGCCCCTTGACAATTTCACGAGTGTCTATAAATCTAGCCCAATATTATACAAGAGCTGCTCAAGTCACATGCACCCTCCTAAGTCTACCTCAGTATGCTCTCACTGAAAGAGAAACATTTTAACAAAGGATACAAAGGAAAATAACACCTAGATTACAAGTTTTGCGCTATAGAGGGTGCGACATGAACACAGCAAAAGTTGCGTTATTTCACCCTCCATAGCGCTGCCTTTACGAGTTTTGAAAGAGTCGCCTTGTGTGTGCGATAGGGTTGCGATGAGCTCCATACCGCACAAAATCCAAGCGCTGCTTTGATGTACAAGTGTACGTTTTCCCCATAGACATTAATGGGGAGAAAGTGTTAGAAAAAAACCTAACACCTGCGATCGCAGAATGAAAAGCTCCATAACGCAACCCCATTGATGTCTATGGGGAAAAAAAAGTTACGTTTAAACCTAACACTCTAATATAAAACCCACGTCTAAACACCCCTAATCTGCTGCTGGTGAAGTGTTCATCCATCCAGGTGGCGTCTTCTATCTTCATCCCGGCAGCGCGGAGCGGCTCTATCCTGAAGACATCCGGCATGGAGCATCCTCTTCATACGGTCGCCGCTGTATACTGAATCTAAAATGCAAGGGAGCCTTTATAAAATGGCATCCCTTGCATTCCTATTGGCTGATTTGATTTTGGAAATTCAAATCAGCCAATAGGATGAGAGCTACTGAAATTCTATTGGCTGTTCAAATCAGCCAATAGGATGAGAGTTACTGAAATTCTATTGGGTGATTTGAATAGCCAATAGAATTTCAGTAGCTCTCATCCTATTGGCTGATTTGAACAGCCAATAGGATTTTAGTAGCTCTCATCCTATTGGCTAATTTGAATTTCAAAAATCAAATCAGCCAATAGGAATGCAAGGAATGCATACAGCAGCGACCATATGAAGAGGATACTCCGCGCCAGATGTCTTCAAGATTGATCCGCTCCGCGCCGCTGAGATGAAGATAGAAGTTGCCACCTGGATGAAGATAAAAGACGCTGCCTGGACGGATGAAGACCTTGCCGCCTGGATGAAGACTTCGCAGTCTAGATAAGGATGGATGTCCAGACTTCAAAAACTGTTAGTGGATCGTCGGGGGTTAATGTTAGGTTTTTTAAACTTTTTTTGGGGTGTTTTTTTTTTAGATTAGGGTTTTGGGCATTCTTAAAAGAGCTACATTTTATAGGGCTATTAGATTAGGTGTAATTATTTTTATTATTGTTTTTTTTGTTATTTTTCATAATGTAGTGTTTGTTTGTTTTTATAATTTAGTATTTTTTTATTTTTTTGTAATTTAGTATTTTTTATTTTTTTGTAATTATAGATTTAATTTTTTTAGTAGGGTTCGTTTTTTTTATTGTGTAATTTAATTATTTTAATTTGTAATTATTTTAATTTTAGTATAATAATAATTTTAGTTTAATTTATAGTTTAAATTTAGTTTTTTTTTAATTTCCCAGGAAAGTTTTTATTTATTTTAAGATAGGGATCTTGTAATTTTAATTTAAAGTTAGGGGGTTGTTAAGTTTAGGGGTTAATAGTTTAATTTAGTTTTTGGCGATGTGGGGGGCTGGTGGTTTAGGGGTTAATAGGTTTATTTAGTGGTATTTATGTGGGAGGCCAGAATAGGTGTTAATCTCTTTATTATAGTGTGGGCGATGTTGGGGTGAGGGGAATAGGGGTTAATAACTTTAGTATAGTGGCTGCGAAGTTGGGAGCAGCAGATTAGGGGTGAATAACTTAAAAATAGTTTTTGTGATCTGGGAGGGCCTCCGTTTAGGGGTTAATAGGTAGTTTATGGTTGTTAGTGTACTTGGTAACACTTTAGTTATGAGTTTTGTGTAACAGTTTTGTTGCGTAAAACTCATAACTACTGCTCTCAGATTGCAAAATGGATTGTGTCAGTGTAGGGTGTAACGCAAACTTTTTAGCCTCACCGCAAAACTTGTAATGGCAGCGCTATGGAAATCCCATGCAAAAATGTCATTTTTTTGAGTGCGGGACTGACGTTGCGTTATAGGCTAAAAGGCTTGAGGTGCAGTTATACCGACAAGACTCATAATGGCTGCGTTGCTGCTCTAACGTTGAAATGGCCAATTTTTCAGCATTAAAACACGAATGCAGCTCTTTCCCAGCCATCTTTTGGCTTACTAGCAAGCGAGCTCATCGCTCCAGGCCTCGTAGAATCGGAGGAACATCCACCTCTTAAGGGGCCATCATGCCCGGTCATTTACAGGAAGGCTTCGGCTGCGTCGTCACCAATAGGTTTGACCAGCTATTTGACAACGAAAGCGACCCCTTCGAGGTATTGAAGGCGGCCGAGAACAAGAAGAAGGAGAGTGTCGGGGGACCGGGCCAGGGATCTGGAAAAACTGCAGCCCAGGCCGCCAAGCAACTCAAAAAAGAGTCTCAGAAAGAAAGGAAGAACCCTCTGCCCGATAAAAAGGAGGAGAGCCAGCCGCCCGTAGCCCTCAAGAAGGAAGGCATCAGGAGGGTTGGCAGGAGGCCCGACCAGCAACCGCCTCAACCCCAGCAATCGTCTCCACAGGCACCCCAAGGTGAACTTAAGCCCATTGACAGAAGACAAACGGATAGGAGGCCACCACGTGAACGTCGCTTTGACAAACCAACAGAAGAGAAGGGAGGAGAAGGAGGAGAGTTTTCTGTGGACAGACCCATTATTGATAGACCTATTCGTGGCCGTGGGGGGCTTGGAGGAAGAGGAGGTCGTGGCGGGTGTGGACGTGGATTAGGCAGAGGAGGAGATGGCTTTGACTCCCGTGGAAAACGTGAATTTGACAGGCACAGTGGTAGTGACAGATCTGGCTTGAAGCATGAGGATAAACGGGGCGGAAGTGGACAACACAACTGGGGAAATGTTAAGGATGAAATGAGCGAGCTGGACCAGTCTGCCGTCACTGAGGAAGCACCGGAAGCAGAAGAAACGCCTGCTGCTGATTCTGAAAACAAGGAGAATGAAGTCGAAGAGGTTAAGGAAGAAGGTCCAAAAGAAATGACTCTGGATGAATGGAAGGCAATGCAAGATAAAGAGAGAGCAAAAGTTGAATTTAACATCCGCAAACCAAATGAGGGAACCGACGGTCAATGGAAAAAGGGTTTTGTCCTTCACAAAGCCAAGAGCGAGGAGGTCCATGCTGAAGCTGATGCTCTGGATCACCATTTCCGTAAGCCTGCAAATGACATCACTTCCCAACTTGAGATAAACTTTGGAGATCTAGGCCGTCCTGGGCGAGGCGGTAGAGGAGGACGAGGTGGTCGTGGACGTGGAACTGGAGCAGGAGCTGCAGCAGCTGCTGCAGCAGCAGGAGGAGGAGGACCAGTAGGAGCAGGCAGCAATCCTGCTGTTGCTGGTGGAGGAAGACCAGTTCGTGGACCTAGACCTGATAAGTTAAGTACTTCTGCTCCTGACGTAGATGATCCCGAGGCTTTTCCGGCTTTGGCGTAAACTGGATGGCTATAGTCCACCCCTGGTGCCCTTGAGGCTCCCCTTCTACGAGGCTTGCATGTTTAAGGATACTTAACAACTACTACAAATAAAAAAAATTTAAAAAAAAAGACTGTCAATCATACCATTCACACCTATGGACTGAAATTTATCTGTTTTGAAAATGGACTTCTCGCTATTTACACAGAAGCAACAATATGGTAGTCCAGTTTTGTATTTAGAGATGTATTGGTAGCAGGGACATTTTCATAATTTTTCAGAGATTATGCATTCTTCATGGATACTTTTTTGTATTGCTGCTTGAAAAGATGCGTTTCCAAACTTGAAATATAGGTGTGAACAGTGTGTACCAGATAAAGCTTTCACTTCATTTGTGTTTATTCTCATCTTAAACTATACTATATATTTTTTTTTTCCTTCAAGTTTGCGTATCGTACGCGAACACTTTAGAATTAGTTCCTCACATTTTTATTTTTCAATTTGATTTGCCTTATTCGGCAAACTCATGTGACTTGCTAAATTTTAAGGGGTAACCGTTTTAACCATAAATGCCTAATTTCAATTTGGAAAGGTAACCGTTTTAACCATAAATGCCTAATTTCAATTTGGAAAGGTAATTTCACCATTGCTACAGTGATTATTTGTCGTACACAGGACTTTTAGGGTTCACTGTATTAGGTGTAATTACAAGGGTTTGTTTTTGGAGCAGAGTGTGCTCAACTTTTTTTTTTTTTTTTTTTTTTGTTCTCTTAACAGATGCAATTCTGTTTTACTCTTAACATTTACAGCACTGCTGTGTGTGTGTGCCCTGCTGAAAAAAATATTTTATTTAATATTTGGTATACACACCTGTAATATATTTACTGGCTTCTGTAGGAATTGAATCCACAGGCTTTTGAGCCACATAGGTTCCTTCTGAGTAAAACAGGGAAATCCTATAAAGCGTAATTTATCTTTATTTGATCAAATACTTTGAATCCACCAAGTTTCCAAAATATACGATAAATTATACCTTGTCCGCTGTTGTATTTGCTGCAATCCTTGTAGAAGGATAAAGTGTTTTTATATAAGAGCACTGGGGAGGGGGTATTTGTCACAGATTATCTGCACTGCATTTGAGAATCCTTTTATCAGTAAAGGGGTATCTTCGGTTTGCTTGGAAGGCAACCAAAAAAGAAAAAAAATTACAAAAAATAAAATTACCCTTTTTGGGTTTTTTTTTCTCCCAGTTTGTGGTTTTTAATTGCTAATTGACAAATGAATGTGAGCCCTTTTAGGGTGGTATTATAAATCCCCTCTCCCCTTAATTTTTAGCTTATTTAAATTGTACCTAAGATAAACATTACCACTTCAAAACGAAAGGACAGAATAACTTCTATAAAAGGAAAAAAATAAAAAAGGAAAAAAAATAGAAAACTACAAAAAAAGTTGTCTATAGTGTTTTAGGATAAGATATTAATTTTATTTAATGTTCTTTTTACACTTTTTAGTAGTAGCTATAAAATTTGTAGATTCTTAACTACAAGTGTGTAGGTTAATTAAAACATTATTGCCCTATTTTTATAAACGTTGTACAGAACAGGCTACAAAGTGTTTGAAACCTGTAAGTACCTAAAACAAACTTAATTGAGGGCTTGCAGTGCAGTATGTCAGGTGTGGAAGATCTTTCCAACTCTGGCTTTTTTTTTGCTTTTTTTCAGCTGGCTAGCCTTTTGATATTATTTTTTAGGAGATCTAAAACAGCAGATGCTATAAATTTGTTACAGATGATCAGTGCACTAACCTATAAATGTAAAATAAGCCTTTACAAAATGTAGGCAAGTTTTCAACCAATGAGGTAAAATACTTTTCCTGTGAGGGGCTGGATACTTTTTTGCATGTATGCACTTCCCATAACTATAATCCTTCTTTAAACACATTTTGACAAATGTACCCATTGTTTGGCAGTTTTAGGTGTAAAAAGGAAACCAGTAGACTGTTACGCCCTGTATCTCAGAATGGAAGATTATGCTTTAGAATCTGTACCAACGCAGAGATATTGTTATATCCATTAAGATATAAAAGCTTCATTTTCATGGCACAGAAGTCAAAACTGGCCTTTGCAACTTTTATAAAGCATCAAAAATCTCATGGTACTAGTCAATTTTTATTTTTTTCTGACCTACCTTGTACCTCACAAACCTTGGGTAAACTTCCAAGCATGTTTCATGGCCATCTGCACAAATGCACTGGTTCGTTTTGCTCATGGCAAACAATACTATTAGATATCCAGTCAAAAGCCTTATCCGTAAGAGTAAATTCTGTTTATCACATAGTTGTAAATTCGCCTCTTAACTCCATATCTGTATGAACTAAAGCTGTGAACAACCTGTCTTTGGTGACTGCTTATTGAATTAAAGGTTAATTTTCATGCTGTTGCCAGCCTAATGGAAGGTAACTTGATGGCTTTTGTTTTAAGTCTTTCATCTAAAATTCCTATCTCATCAGTAAATGGCACTTTATATAAATCATAGGACAGTATTTGGAAAGCTAAGAACTACACAAGCATGACAGTTTTTGCCTTTGAAAGTAGCACCAATTGCTCATTAAAAATGGTAAATGTGCACAAGTGCTGTTATGGAATGGGTAAAATATAATTTGAAACATAGTCCATGTGAGACTTTATTTATGCATCTGTAAATGTGAAAATGAGGTTATATATAGTGTGTTAAATTTAACAATCTTAATGTCTATCTCTTGCTGAGATTAGAGTGCCCATGACTTGGTTTAATAAATGCTGGTCCAAGGCTTAAAGCTGAGATTTTGGCATGTGCTATATATTTTTATTCTTTATCAAGTCATCTGATGGCAAATTTTATTACGCATAAGGTTTCTAAATAAACACTAAAGATCTAAAGTGCAGTCCCTGTATGACCTTTGAGGTGGGGGTGAATCCTAGCGTTGTGCAGCCGCTGGGCTTGACTATTGAAACAAATAGAGGGGACTTTCATTCATGAAGTATAAGATGCTTCATGTGGAAAGCGCCTTTGTTTGTTTCAACCGATCGCCGTTTTAGCTGCTACAGCAACTCACGGCTAAAAAGTTTTTTGCTGGGGGGTGACATGTTCGCGTCTTGGCCGATAGCCGTGCGGGGAATGCATAGGAGCCGGGTTTGCCGCACGGCTGTTGGCTGGGAGGTGGAGGCATCACCCCTTGGCGAAAAATTTTTTTAAGCTGTAGCAGCAAAAAAACCGTGATCGATTCAGGCGGAGGCGCTTTCTGCATGGGGTATCTTAGTCAATCCTGGTGTTTGTGTAGCGCTGGGATTGACTTTCATTTTAACATGGTCCGTAATGCATTATTTGTCTTGGTACATGCTCATTTAAGTGTGCAATATGTTGAGCAGTGCTCAGAATGTATAAAACTATTCTGTACTTAGTCACATAAAAGCTGCAAGAGTTGGGAATGCACTGATATGTGAATTGTTGTTTTTCTTATTTCTTTGGAGTATATTGGCTTAATTTAAAGAGACGGTGTACTGTAAAATTTGTTGTTTTTTTTTTTTCCTAAATTTGTTTTCCTATGCCTTGTTATACCAGCTGCAGAGTATAAAATGTGAGAAATTGCTTCTTTAGGATTATTTTTGTATATGAAATAGCTGGTTTTGTTCTTTGAAACCATAACCTGTTAAAATGGTTGAAATTTCAGGAAAATAAGATCTTATTTTATCACTTTCAGTACACACACGATTCTTTATATTATCTGTCTGTATACCAAAGCCCAATCCTTTATAAAGAACAATTGAAAATTAAAAAAAAAAAAAAAAAAAAAAAAAAAAAAACACGAATGCAAAAATTGTAATCTAGGTGTAAGTAAATTAGACAACATAAATATATTGGTAAGATTTTTATTTATTGTACTCTATCTAAATAACACAAGTGTAATTTTAACCTATTACATTTTTTCTTTATCTAGAACAGTGCTTTCCAAACTGCGTGTCGTGACACATTAGTGTGTCGGCAGCAGTGTGTAGGTGTGTCCCTGCTACAGCACAATTTTTTTTTTATTTACATTTTTTTTTTTTACATTTTGATTTCCGACTTACCGCCTTCCTGCTATGCATATCACATGGTTGACACGTGATTGATACCTAGTGGGTCACAGATGATCTTTCTTAACCTATTGGCACAGCTCAGTGGGAAATGAAACTATTCCCATTGGCAGCACATTAGCTCCTGCACGTGTAGTCTTCTCAATCGGCTCATGACTGCATGTGTAGTCAGTGAGTGGGACAACAGTGTATTTGCAGCACAGGCAGTAGTCAGTCAGACTCACGGAGCTCTGAGGGCGGTAGCTTAAATGCTGAGCTGAATTCAGAAGTCAGTGGGGGGTTTTTGCAGCTCGCTCCCAGTAGTGCATTGCTGCTCCTGATCTTGATATATGGATAGGAAGTGGAAGCTTAAAAATGCTCGATGACGAAATGAGAGTATCTTTATCTAATATTCCACCAAATATTCAGAAACTGTGTTCATCCCATCAACCTCATACATCCCATTAAAATAATAACTACTGCTATTGGTGTTATTAAACTTTTTTTTTAATTCTTGCACATACATACTGTTACTTGTTATTATATAATTTATATATGTGTCTGTATCTCTTAAAACAAGTTAGTTTAACCTCCTGTTTGCTAGTACAACTGAATTACTGTGTCGCAAAATGAAGTAGGTCTAAAAAGTGTGTCACCAACATGAAAAGTTTGGAAAGCTCTGATCTAGAAGAACTGTGCCAGATTATTAGCCATTTTTCTTCTCTAACATGTTTTAACACTGTGTAGCGGATATTGACAGAGAAATAACCATTTTCCATACACACTAATGATATCTATCTAGTAATAGAAATTCAATAAAGTTTAAGTGATGTTGCTTTCTGTATGCCCTATAGTCGGATTAATTAAATTGTTTATTAGTTACATCTTCTGCAAAACCAGCACTATGTAAATGATTTAGCCAAGTGCAATACTAGTTAAATAAATCATCCATCAAAATTTAATTGTTTTATAAATAGAAGCATTTTTACGTATGCACATATCCTGTAAGGGCCATGCACTAGTATTGAAATACCACACCTTCTCAGAGAGTCAGAAGGGGCTCGTATGACACAAATTACATCTAGGTGACTAATAAGAAGCAATACACACCATCTTCAGCTCTCTCAGCTTGAATAATGGTTAAAGGGCTTCATAGCATATGTGCGTATGCCACAGATATACAGTAATAACTTTTCATAGAAGCATTTTTGCTAATGGAAGTGCTAAAATGCTTCTGTTTCAAATAGAAATATTAAAGGGACCTTTCAATCCCTTTAATATTATGTAAACACAGTAGACTAGATTCAATAAAAACTCATTTCTGAACCTAATGACTGCAGCTTTGCAACTTGAAAATTGCAGAATTCCTAAAGATTTGTTAACACTCCTCATCAGAGAGCGACAAGTTTATTTCCTTTGAAATCAATAGAGCCACTTTTAACCGTTCTTGCCGTATGGAACGTGTTCTACTGTTAAGGATACCGTAATTCTAAAAACAATTTAAGACCACAATATCCTCTCCCTGTTAGCCATGTCTCTAGAACACCCGGAATGCCAGTAAAACCCCACAGTCAACTCCTGGTTTGCGTCTGCCAAGTTTCTGAACAAGTTCTAGTTATATCCAGTGAGACTACTTTACCATGTTAAAACAGTCTTGAAATATTTTACAATTATAAACATTTGCCAGACCTATTTATTTGTACATGAAACACACAATTTCCTTCAGTAAGTTCTGGACGTTATTATGACCGTATCCTCACAATCAGGATATAACATCTGACACGCCTAATCATTCATTGCTTGTAATGCTCCAGCATAGTGAAAGTCCCAAGCGGATCTTTCGCCGGTATTCTTAACATGTGTAATGTTTCTTGATGAGGGTAAACTCGGTCTGGTTTCCCGCTTCCTTCCAGATATCCACTCAGCTTTTGGCATCTCGGCCTTTGTGCTCCAATATTCCTCGAGTGAGAGCACACCGTCTAAACCACCGGCAACTCCTCTATACCTGGGGATTTCTCAAGCTGGTGAAAAGGGTCCTGCAGATGACGTTATAATTTAGTGTGCTGTAAGATGACCCAAGTGCTGAGGCTCAAGCCGAGTAAAGGTAAAATGTGAGCATAATGAATCAAATAACCAGCAAACGTCCAGGCACTTTTTAAATAAACATTTATTATGGAGAAAAGCACATTAAAAGAATGTAAAATATGATCTCATCATACTAGTGTCTTATGCATTTCTGCAACATTCGTCTTAATCATAAACCTATGTATCTAGCTTGTTTACCAAGTGTATCAATGTAATTATAGATGTTTCAAATTAGTCACCTAGTGGCTCTCATTCGATCTGTGAGATATCACGTACTGGGGAACTTCTCACAATTATTTGTTAACAATGTTAATGGCAGAGATTGACAAATAATGAAATGTTAAAAAAATAATTGCAGTACGCATTGATGAATTCAAGACATAATTTTGCCTTATACTGAAGGCTCTCTATAGCTTAAAGTGCATTTAAGAATCTAACTGATGCAACTTCACGGCCTAACTATTACAGGCTCACAGCTAATTAACCTCTCGAATATAGATTATTGAAAACCTCTGCTCCCGCTTTATGGGTTGCATGAGAGCAGGGTTTGACTGCTCGAGCATTTGCTCTCTGTGATGGCTGGTGGACAAAGAACATGGTTTATCCTGCACTTTGTAAATTGGGCCATTGTATTAATGTTTATTGTCAGGTTTCATGACCTTCAAAAGGTGAAATAATTGTATTGTTTTTAACATACGTGTTAAAATATCCTCACTCTCTTTCTATAGATTAATTGTGTATCTAATTAGAAACTGTATTTTGATTATCTATCTATCTATCTATCTATCTATCTATCTATCTATCTATCTATCTGTCTATATATATATATATATATTACTATAATGAGCACTCTCACCTTAATGGCAACTCCCAGGGTGCCAGTGGTTAAATATATCAAGTAGGAGAAGGCACTCATTGGTCTTTTACAGTGTACTTTATTTCAAAAGCGTGATGTTTCGGGGACACACGTCTGAGGAAAGGGAGTGTCTACCCGAAACATCACACTTTTGAAATAAAGTAGACTTGAAAAGGCCAGTGAGTGCCTTCTCCTACTTGATGTATATATTGTTGTATTGTTTTTAACATACGTGTTAAAATATCCTCACTCTCTTTCTATAGATTAATTGTGTATCTAATTAGAAACTGTATTTTGATTATATATATATATATATATATATATATATATATATATATATATATATATAAAAGCAAAAAGAGTCAGTTGCACTCTCACAAACAGTTCTCCAAGGGCCAGGGTGCTAGAGTAGTTGAAATGTAGCAAAACAGGAAACAGCACTCTCTGGACTTAAGTAAACAACAAGTAGTTTATTCAGTAACGTTTCGGGGAATGCTCCCCTTCATCAGACCCAGGTCTGATGAAGGGGAGCATTCCCCGAAACGTTACTGAATAAACTACTTGTTGTTTACTTAAGTCCAGAGAGTGCTGTTTCCTGTTTTGCTATATATATATATATATATATATATATATATATATATATATATATATATACTGTATATATCAATTTAAAATACAGTTTCACAATGCACAATTAATATATGAACTGAGATTGAATTCAAGTTTTTGTTAGCTTCATAAATTAGTTTCAGAGGTGCGTTCCCCTTTGTATTTTCAACAAAATTATGCACATTTCATTTACACGTACTGAGTATGGAACAATACTATTTTTTTGAGGTTGGAATATGACAATTAACCTGTTTTATTCTTCTGTTGAAATTCATACTTTTGCCTGAACTTTATGCTATCTGCCACCTAATATCAGTCAAAATTGCATGCTGCATACACGCTGTCAAAAATGATTGTTAAGTTTAGCTATTATATTTCATTATTCCTCAGTTAAAGATACCTTGATGAGTGTAAGGAAATCAGAATAATTGTCTTCATTACACATTCATATTTAAGATCTAAGTAAACTCAGGTTGAACTATAAAGGCTCATGTACACCTGATACAAGGGATCATTAGTCACTTGAATTGAATATAAGACCAATGCACTTAAAGACCATTTCTAAAAAGAAGTTCATCTATTAGTTACCTATTGGGATGTTAAAAACTTGTGTAGCAAAGCAATCATATCCTGCTAACAATGCTTTATTAATGGGTGTTTTCATTCATGCCAGCTAAGAGACTTCAGTATACCAATTAGGTGCACAAATTGTATGGCTTAAACTAGATGGAAAATGTCTAATTTAACTTTTGAAATGTGTTTATTGTTTTTAGATGAATAAAATACAAAAGAGAAATAAAGACGTACGGCTTGTTATGATACAAACTTTTAATGGTATTTGTACCTCGGGTGTTCCAGTGCTAATATATGCATGTTATATTAAAAAGAAAACTTCTTCATCAAAGTATATCTTCTACTAATGACTCCCCTGCCTAAACCATATTCATTTCTCTATTTATAACTGTAGGATTTTAGTTACCTATACTAAGTTTGAAACCATTGTAATATGTATTAGAGTTACCGTGTGTAAAGGGACAAACTCAAATTAAATCTATTTCAGTTTTAAAATGCAATTTTTCAGTACACATGTATTAGCTGATACGCATCTAGTAAAAGTTATTTCTGTTTCAGGGATGGAGCATAAACACACACTGTACACTAGGGATGGGCTAATGTTTTGCAAAATTTGAAAAATGAAACAAATTTGAACATGTTCGTTCGTTTCAAAGTTTTGAATGTATGCACAACTTTCTAACATTTGTTAAATGTAATAGTATTTCTAATTGTATCTTGAAATTTAATATACATATTATGCAATATTAAAATTAGGAAAATTTGAATCAATATATTTGTAATAGTATTTCTAATGTTCTCTTTAAATGTAATATTTAAATTAGAAAAATTAGAATCAAAATATTTGTATCAATTATGTATCAGTTTACAAAATTCACTATCACATGAACTATTGAACTTCTGACTAGTATTTGTTAAATCGAATGTTACAGTAACATTTTTGGATTCATTTGAAATGTAACATTAAAAAAATGGTAATAAGATTTGTTTAATGAATTTTAATGTGTTTTCATCCTTATCAATATTATTTTGTCCTAAACGAATGTCCAATGGACTATTCATTCGATTTCGACCAAATGAATTGTACTTTTGATACATTTGCCCATTCCTAAAATATACCCCGCACAAGTGCATTCAAAAACTGTGCCTGGTCAGAAAGTACTGATTGTGCTAGAAGTGGACTCCATTTATCAAACAGATGAAGCTTTCCTTTGGTGCAGGCTTGCATAATAGAGCCTGGAGTTGATACTCAAGAAGCAGTGGTTAAGTTAAGAAGCTGGTTGTGCAGTGATATATGCAGGCAGTGAAATGCTGCCTACTACCAGCAATCACAGGTGAACAGATTGGTAAAGGTAGGCCAATTACTTAGTTGGATGATGAAAACACGCTACCACCAGCTGTCTGAGAAAGCATGCTGTTTTAATGAGGTTGCACAAGACATATGTAAACATCTAGCACTTTACAGCATGAGAAAGTTTCTGTTTAAAAGGATACTAGAAGCAGAAAAGTGAGGCATTATGAAGCTTACTTCCATATAATTTCCAGAATGTTCTGTACCAATGGAAACATTATTATTATATAGGAATATGTGTCGATAGACTATAAAGTGATCTACTTTGTATCAGTATTTCCAGTGTTTGTGTGTGTGAGCATACATACATACAAACACAACCATTTTGGCACAATTTCTAGCGGGGGGGTGGGGGGTTGTAGGTTATTTATTCACATTCACAATTGGTTTGGTCTGAGGAAAGGACCTACTGTAAGTATTGAAATGTCACTTTTGCTGGGTACTTTTTTTTATAAATCCAGTTAGTGCAGATGTTCTCCATATACAGGGCTAAATTTATTAAAGTGTCAAAAAGTAGGAGCGATTCACTTCGACCCCTCTAAATTAATGTCTAATGACAAAGTTTATCCAAAAAAGCACAGGATATCGTCACATCAAATTGGTTGTGAAAACTGACGAAGATTGGTATATTAGATGCCAGACTAGATGCAGATAAATGCATTTATTAAACGGTCTATGTTGTTTAAGGTGTGATTTTACCTACGTGATCTACATATACTCGCAGAAAACTTAAAGGGACAATCAGGTCAAATTAAACTTTCATGATTCAGATATGGCATGTCATTTTAAAAAACATTCAAATTTACGTCCATTAAAACATTATGCACAGTCTTTTATATTTACAATTTTTGAGTTACCAGCTTCTACTGAGCATTTGCAAGAATTTACAAAATATACGTGTATGCATTTGTGATTGGTTGATGGCTGTCATATTGTACAGGGAGAGTGGAAAAATACATAACTTTGAAATTTCTTAGAAAAAAATCTATTACTCATTTGAAGTTCAGACCATGGGGTCGATTTATGAAGCAGCGGATGCTGCTTCCGAACCCACTCCGATTCAGGTCCGCCTGAAGCGGAAGTTAAGAAGCAGCGGTCGTAAGTAGCTCCTTAACTCATCTGTCACCTCTGAGGCGGCGGACAGCATTCAGCCCAATCAGATGTGCAGGGGGCGGCATTACACAAGCATTTCACGAGAAATGCTTGTGCAATGATACATGCCAACAGCGTATGCTGTCTGCATTTATCGATGTGCAGCTGACATGATCCGCTACATCGGATCATGTCCGCCCACGCATTAGTAAATCGGTCCCTAAGTGCTATTGCATAGTCTTGTTATAATGCAGTTGTTAATTATGCAAATCTACTGTATTTACTGGTCCTTTAAAGACATGTATAAAATGTACGCAAGTAACTTTCAGTTAATATATTTTTTTTGAAAATACCCTTATTATAAGGCAGATAATGGCATTTGCTGGACTCACCAAAACCAGGAGTAATGTGCAATTTTGTTACCAGCAGAATATAGTCTTAGTAGTCCACATACTACAGTCTTATGATTATATAATTGAAAAATGGGCCAGTGAAACCTCCAATGTGCGCAAACATGATTTCGGGAACAAAATAAGACAGGAGGTGTCTGCTCAAGGAATTGATTCCAAAGATATCCATTCATGTGAGAAGAGATTTTCTGACATAAAGACTATCATTAAGAAGAACACAAGAACAATTAGTATGGCTGCACCAGAATAACTGACGAGGAGAGCTTCGTAATGTGGTAAAAAGGATTTATTGGGCAAAAATATAAAATCAAAAATTATACTGACATAGTCACCATCAAGTGAAAAATAACTCACTCCCGGACCGGAGTGAGTAAAGAGTAGCAAAAAAGAAACAGTATACGCGTTTCGTGCGGGACTACCGCACTTGATCACTACATATCTAACAAATAATAACAAAAACAATATACAGGAAAAACAAAGAGGGCTCTCAAAGATAGGGCCCTTGAAAATCTCAGGGACATTGATGACCCTGATGTGTTCACATCGGTAGCTTCGCATTTTAAATTTGAACACAATGGGGATTCCTCATTGGCTCTTTTTCAAGCTATTGATCATGTACCCTGGACAAAAAGAGGTGGTGATAGGGATTATGCCCTATGTAAGAAAGAAGTGAAGTGGATCTTTTATCTACAAACTAGATCACCAGAGGGATTAAATATTGAAACAGATGTGAATTTATTTGTTTAAATTGGTTTTATTTAAATTTATCTAAATCATGTTAGTTTACAAGTACGTGTTACTTATTGTCCCTGCTTTCACATAAATGCTTTCAGATAAATGCTTGTGTGGGTTTCACTCTTGCATTTATGTGACTAGCTAATAATATCCTCTTTAAATAATATTGTGTTTAAAATAGTGTTTAAATTTGTGCTTAGAATGTTTATCACATTTCTGCTATTAAGGTATAGTTTATTCTATTTTGTGTGTCAGGTCTTAGTAATAGCCACTTAAGAGTTAACAGGAAGCTGTACTAATTAGATAGCTTGAGGCTATTTAAGAGTAGCATTAGGATTTGTTAGATATGTAGTGATCAAGTGCGGTAGTCCCGCACGAAACGCGTATACTGTTTCTTTTTTGCTACTCTTTACTCACTCCGGTCCGGGAGTGAGTTATTTTTCACTTGATGGTGACTATGTCAGTATAATTTTTGATTTTATATTTTTGCCCAATAAATCCTTTTTACCACATTACGAAGCTCTCCTCGTCAGTTTTTCTGGTGCAGCCGTACTAATTGTTCTTGTGTTCGCTGCTGCTTATCGGACGTCTTGGGCGGAGACTCCTCCTGTATGGCTCCTGGATTCTGACGTCAGCGGTGAAGGGGGGGGCACAAGTGTGTACACGCCGAAGAAACGCTGAAACAACGCTGTGTGGCATTGTCTGCAAGAAGATGGGTAAGCACTGCTTCTTTATTGTATCGATGTTGTGCCTTATTCTTGCCCTTTGAAGCGGTTGCACGTCGTAAGCAGCATTGCCTATGCCCGTAAGAGGTTAGCGTTCATACAGGTGCGTTATTTTGTGTGCGGTACTGAAGAGTAAGACCCCCTGCCCTTTATCATTCATGCAGGTGTAGCCTTTAAGTTGATTCTATATTGGTAATCATATTTCGTATTGGGCTTCAAAGATTGCCTATTGGGTATGGACATAAGTGAATCTTTAACAAAAAAGCAATTTTAAGGATTCAGTCTGTGTATTGACTCCTTTAACTGACATAGTACCTTTCAAGTATGTCTGACACACGTGAAAGTTTTGTTTTAAAAGATTTGGGAGATACTCTTGATCAGTATGAGCAAGACCTGGATTCCCTTTCCTTGGACAATGAAAATACACTGGATAATTTGTTTTTTCATATTGATGAACTTCGCAGAAAGGACATCAAGTTGGATCTAGATATCAAAGCATTCCTATTGTATAAGAAATATGAACGTATTCCAAGAGGACTCAGAATAAGAAAGTTTCCTTCATTTTTGGTAACAGATTCCGATTTCATATTAAAATGGAATAAAATTCTTAATGACTGTTCATTTGCACTAATGGAACTGCTGATTGATTATAAAAAACAACAACGACAAGAACAAATTATCTTGATAAAAGCCATTCAGACTGACTTACAAAATTTACAGACAGATCCTGACTTTAAGGAATATGATGTTAAATTTGAACAAAACATGTTAAAATTTTCTAAAGAATTGTGGGAGTTTAAGAAAACCAAATTGTCCAGGGATAAAAGGGATTATGAGGCTAACAGAGTCTATAGGTGGAATAAAGGTCCACAAAAGAGTTTTTCGTTTACCAAATCAAGTTCACAGCAGAATAGTAATCATGAAAAAGCTAAAACACAGCAAAGTAAACACAATAAAAAAATTAGGTTTGCAGAGACAGATTATGATGTGGATACATCAGATCATGATTCCCCAGATGACACAGCAGTGACTCAGGGGATATCAGTAATGGATGTTCCAGAATTGGTAACAGGCCCTTCAAAAAACGGGGAGAGCCTGGCACTAAGACCCATAAGAAAAAAACTAGAAGAGGCAGCAGGGGAAGAAAAAGAAAAAATAAAAACAGACAAGAGACATTATTACCCCAGACAGAAGAAAATTCAGACTCGCAAATATGTCTAAAAAATGTTGTAAATTTATCTCAACATACCCTGACCTTAGCAGAAACAGAGGTTCTTAGTTTAGGTTTAAATTTCTCCCCTACCAGTCATTTCAGTCTGTTCGACACCATCCTGGATGTCAACAAATTTGTCAGAAAATTGACACTCAGAAAACATTTTTTTACAGAGAGCCAGGATGGTGACGAACAGAATGATACTCCTGAAAACACTCTAGCCACTGCTGAAGAGCAAGCACTTGATTGTGAGTCTCTAATACTCTTTAGGGATCAATGTGCAATAGCTGATCTTATAACGCTGGGAGAAGAATCTGAGAATTTGGAGGGATCACCTGTTGACTTAGGAGCAGTCCATGGAAATGAAGTTGTGACTAGTTTCCCTAAAATGAAGGGTAGAAGCTCTTTTTACCCTGTACACACAAGAGGGAAGAGCTTGGATATTTTCCAAAGGAGTGTAGAGCATAAATTAATAAAGCTTTCAGAAAGAGTTAACTCCAGAATTTCCAAAATGCCCTTTAGTCGACACAGCAACATTACCACCAGTCAGCATAAGGCACTTACCTCTTTAAAGGAGAACAAGAATATAGTAATAAAAGCATCTGATAAGGGTGGTAATGTTGTTGTGATGGACAGGGAATATTACCTCTTTGAGTCACTGAGACAACTCAGAGATGAGGAAGTATACATTAAATTGAAGGAAAATCCAACTAAAATCTTCAGAGAACAGTTAGAAGGAATTGTCAAACTGGGGTGTCAAATAGGCATCATACCGGAGCATAAAAAATAATTATTCTTGCCTAAAGCTCCAAACGTACCAATTTACTATTTTTTACCTAAGCTACATAAGAACCCAGTACATCCGCCAGGCAGACCCATCATCTCGGGGGTGGGTTCCTTGTTGGAGCCCATCTCTGAGCTGATTGATAGTTTTCTTCAACCTCTTGTTGCTGACCTTCTGAGTTTTATACAGGACTCCACTCAGGTGTTGAAAAGTATGCATAACCTTGAATGGAAAAGTACTTACAGGTTTGTAACTATTGACGTAGCTTCATTGTACACCTCCATTCCACACCGCAGGGGGTTAGAAGCAATTTCGGGTGTTTTAGACAAACAATCACAATATTCAGAAGATGTTAAGCACTTTTTGTCTATTACAGTCGAATTCTTGCTAACTCATAACTATTTTTTGTTTGAGGGCACTTACTATCTGCAGAGACGTGGAACAGCGATGGGGGCAAAGTTTGCCCCATCGTACGCCAACCTCTATATGGGTTGGTGGGAGTTGTTGCACGTCTTTGCAGATAGTAACCCCTTCAAGTCTAGAATTGTATTTTTTGGTCGCTATATCGATGACCTCCTGTTGGTGTGGGATGGAGATGTACAGTCTATCTGTTCCTTCTTTGATTATTTAAATCTTAATGATTTTAATTTGAAGTTTGTAGGAACATACAGTGAATCAAAAATTAATTTTTTGGATATTGAATTATCAATTGAACCAGATCATGGCCTAATAATTTCTGACATACATAGAAAACCCACTGGGGGTAACACCATTCTTAACTTTAGGTCATGTCATCCTCCACATGTTTTAAAAGCTATCCCCAAAGGCCAATATATACGCACAAAGCGTATTTGTTCTAAGGAGACATTATATCAGAAACAAAGTGAAATTCTTAAAACACGTTTGATGGCTAGGGGCTATTCATAAAAACTTTTAAACAGTACTAAAACAATTGTTGACAATATCCCCCGTAACTCTTTACTTACCTACAAAAAACATAAAAAACAAAAAAAGAGAGATCATACCAATAAAGTTATTTTTAGTACCCCTTTCAGTTTGGAATTTAAAAATATTAGTAATATCATTAGGGAATGTCTCCCAATACTTGAGAATGATTCTATTCTCAGTAAAGTAATTGCAGATGGGGTACAATGTGTTTCCAGACGAGCCAAAACCATTGGCAATTTTGTTGCGCCTTCCATGTTACCAGAGAAAAAATCTGGGACCTGGCTTCAAAGAAGAATAGGGTTCTACAAATGCAGGGCGAGAATTTGTAAAACATGTAATTATGTCATTGAAGGGAACACTTTTAGATCAAGTGTCACCAATAAAGAGTATGACATCAGATTTTCCCTTTCTTGCAAGTCCACACATGTTGTGTACCTCCTTACTTGTGGGGGGTGCAAAAAACAATATACAGGAAAAACAAAGAGGGCTCTCAAAGATAGGGCCCTTGAACATCTCAGGGACATTGATGACCCTGATGTGTTCACATCGGTAGCTTCGCAATTTAAATTTGAACACAATGGGGATTCCTCATTGGCTCTTTTTCAAGCTATTGATCATGTACCCTGGACAAAAAGAGGTGGTGATAGGGATTATGCCCTATGTAAGAAAGAAGTGAAGTGGATCTTTTATCTACAAACTAGATCACCAGAGGGATTAAATATTGAAACAGATGTGAATTTATTTGTTTAAATTGGTTTTATTTAAATTTATCTAAATCATGTTAGTTTACAAGTACGTGTTACTTATTGTCCCTGCTTTCACATAAATGCTTTCAGATAAATGCTTGTGTGGGTTTCACTCTTGCATTTATGTGACTAGCTAATAATATCCTCTTTAAATAATATTGTGTTTAAAATAGTGTTTAAATTTGTGCTTAGAATGTTTATCACATTTCTGCTATTAAGGTATAGTTTATTCTATTTTGTGTGTCAGGTCTTAGTAATAGCCACTTAAGAGTTAACAGGAAGCTGTACTAATTAGATAGCTTGAGGCTATTTAAGAGTAGCATTAGGATTTGTTAGATATGTAGTGATCAAGTGCGGTAGTCCCGCACGAAACGCGTATACTGTTTCTTTTTTGCTACTCTTTACTCACTCCGGTCCGGGAGTGAGTTATTTTTCACTTGATGGTGACTATGTCAGTATAATTTTTGATTTTATATTTTTGCCCAATAAATCCTTTTTACCACATTACGAAGCTCTCCTCGTCAGTTTTTCTGGTGCAGCCGTACTAATTGTTCTTGTGTTGGCTGCTGCTTATCGGACGTCTTGGGCGGAGACTCCTCCTGTATGGCTCCTGGATTCTGACGTCAGCGGTGAAGGGGGGGGCACAAGTGTGTACACGCTGAAGAAACGCTGAAACAACGCTGTGTGGCATTGTCTGCAAGAAGATGGGTAAGCACTGCTTCTTTATTGTATCGATATCATTAAGAAGAAGCTGGCAAACAGAAGGCAGCTAATGGTACTGGTGGCAGCCCATGATATGTCGCACAGCTCAACAAGTATGAGCACCGTATATTGGAGTGACTAGAACCAGAGGTGGTTGGTGAAGTGAATTATCTTGGGGACACTGAGTATTTAGCGGATAAGTTAAGTTTTGTGCCCAAGGTTACATAACACATAGCTAAATTATTAGTTTTATACTTTATTTTTTTTTTACTTTAGCAGCCTATTATCTTAATCAGTCCTTAAATTAATTTATATTTTTTTAAAAGTACTCTCACCATCTATATTTGGCACCTTAAGCAAAACTAGGCCTTAATTTTAATTGGTGATCCTTTTTTCTAGTATGGATGTTGCATCCTGTAAGCATATAAGTAGCTTTCATTTTTATTGGCATATTTTTTTTTCACTTGACATGTGTATGTATAAAAAAAATAATATTGATAATGCTATGTTGTTGGTTGATGCGGATGTTATGATATGCATGTATGTTTCACAAGTATTCTCTCTTTCTACTGTATAATTTGTTTAATTTTTATTCCTAAATAGTATCTGCAACAGGTGGTACATTTCTGCTCCATAAAATTAGCTCAGTTGTTAAAGGAAAAATACACACCATTTATTTGAGGGTCTTAACAGGTAAAACTAATTAAGGAAAGATATCTAGCAGAGTTAGCCTTCAAAAAAGTCAGCAGGGTGCATTTCTATTCCTGAGTGTAAGAAAGTAATACATTTTTAAAGCTACATTACATGACAAGGGACAAAATAAATATTGAAAATATATTGCAAAGTGGTTTCATTATGCATAACTAAACTACATTTATACAGGTTTTTAAGATCTTCTGTTATTGTGATTAAAGGAAGAACTGCATTTAAATGAGTACCGGATGAACTATTTTAACAGTGACCACGTCTACATCAAACCCCAGAAGATTCCCTGCAAGTCAGGGCTAGATTACAATTTGTGTGCTATTTAGCGCTCCCACTCAAGAGTAAAAACTGCTACAAGTAATCTTTTTTTTTGCGTGCTGGTTAGTGCCCCGTATTACAAGTTGAAAGTAAAACTTTTGTGAATGAGTGAAAACCAACATGTGCTATCTTCAGGACATTGGATATTGCGTCTATTCTAACTTTTTCCACCCATAGACTTTAATGGAGAGTACAGAACAAAAAACAAACAAAAACACATTGCTTGTGCGCAAAACTGACAAGTGTTATTAATATTTCAAATTCTAATGTTCTTGACCTACAGGGCAATGTTATTTTTATTTTAAATACATATTTCGATATTTATTTCTATATGCCTATATATCTATTCCTATAGCTGATTGGGGGTTTAGATGTTAGTGGGTATTTTGCGATGGGGGTTGTGGCGGTTTAAGGATTAATAGGTTGAACCCAATGGACTTCTGTCTTTTTTTAACCTCATCTACTATGTTAATAATATATAGGGGCATTTTGCGATGGGGTTGTGGCGGTTTAAGGATTAATAGGTTGAACTCAATGGACTTCTGTCTTTTTTAACCTCATCTACTATGTTAATAATATAGAGGGGCATTTTGTGATGGGGTTGTGGCAGTTTAGAGATTAATAGTGTAGTGGGGTACATTGCTGTGGGGTTTGTGGTGGTTTAGGGGTTAATAGTGTAGTGGGGTAGTTTGTGATGTGGGGTTTGGCAGTTTAGGGCTTAACAGAATAGTTTAGTGGAAACAGAATAGTTTAGTGCAACTATTTCCTCTGGCCAAACTCTTTATGCAAAATTTCAGGTTGTATAAAAAGTTTGGGTGTTAAATACAAGTGCGTTCAAGTGATCGCATTTACTTTCAACTTGTAATACAAGCACATACTGCCCATCAACGCCACCCATAGAAAATATGGAGAGCATAAATTACAGCAAGTTCACTTAAACAAATTACAGTAATTTGCCACTTGTAATATGGTTTTGGGCATACAAAACACTGCAATCTCTTGATCGTGTTTACTCTTCTTGAGCTAACAATAGCCTCCATTTGGAATCTAGCCCTCTGTCCCTAAATCTTCCTTAAAAGTTGTGCCCTCTGAACAATTTCCTACAAGTTTTAAATGTGTTTATTGTAAACAGGCTGAGATATCTCCTCCAGCACATTTATGTAATACATGTCTTAATGTTTTAATGCATTCAGACTAACCTAATACCGCCATGTCTAAACCATTGGCAACAAAAGTGAGTACACCCCAAGTGGAAATGTCCAAATTGGGCCCAATTAACCATTTTCTCTCCCCGATGTCATGTGACTCATTAGTGTTACAAGGTCTCAGCTGTGAATGGGGATCAGGTGTGTTAAATTTGGTGTTATCGCTCTCACACACTCTCATACTGGTCACTGGAAGTTCAACATGGCGCCTCATGGCAAAGAACTCTCTGAGGATCTGAAAAAAAAGAATTGTTGCTCTATATAAAGATGGCCTAGGCTATAAGAAGATTGCCAAGGCCCTGAATCTGAGCTGCAGCATGGTGGGCAAGACCATACAGTGGTTTCACAGGACAGGTTCCACTCAGAACAGGCCTTGCCATGCTCAACCAAAGCAGTTAAGTGCATGTTCTCAGCATCATATCCAGAGGTTGTCTTTGGGAAATAGACATATGAGTGCTGCCAGCATTGCTGCAGTGGTTGAAGGGATGGAGGGGTCAGCCTGTCAGTGCTCAGACCATATGCCATACACTGCATCAAATTGGTCTGCATGGCTGCCCAGAAGAAAGCCTCTTCCCAAACTATGGGAGTGATTGTTCCTGTTCCATTTTGTCAAATCTCTTCATTGTCCAAAAGGAGCAAACTTTCAGACCAATTTTTGAATCTAAATGCTCAGAACAAGTTTAACAGAGTTCCTTATTTCAACATGGAGAATATACGTTCTATTCTGCCTTTTGTTCAGCAAGGTCAGTTTATGTCCACAATAGATTTAGTTGAAATGATTTTTATTATATTATAAACAACAAACACAGACCACCTTGTTCATTTAGTACAAATCTTAACACCTCCGTTAATCACACAGCAAGAGTTCAAGTCCAGTATTCAATATTTCTTTGCGAAGGTGATATCCAAAAGTCTGTTATTATATAGAAGTGAACATGTATATCTTCTGTAGCACTTAACTTCAGTCCTGTGCTGTCTCTTGGCTAATTACAGTTTCAAAATTATTAGAGTTTGGTGTAAGGAGTAACACAAGAAAGCATATCAAACAATTAGACATTTCTCCCCTCTCCTTAACCATCTTATTTACTGTATGTATATTCCCCTGCCCGCCCCCTCCTCCCACCCCCTATACAAAGGAAAAAAAAAAAAGGGTAAACCAACATACAATTAACCAACATTCAACTTGCCTGTCGCTTCCTCTCTTCTTACTGCAGATCCGGGAGAGGGGTCCCCACCAATTTTAGATATATTTCAGGTCGTCATTGCCTATATGTCATTGTAAGTCGCCCTATTGGTCATGCCTATTATCCTCATTTCCCTATGCTATTATGTGTCTCGTCTACCTCCAGTGTTATTAGTGTCCCGTCAGGATCCAGAAATACCATATTTTTAAGAATTGCTCGTGATTATTCTTAATATGGGCTGCCGTTTCCGACAATTTGCGTGTGGCTTGGATCTTCTCCAACACTTCCCCCCATGAGGGTATTCCTGATTTCCAGTATCTGGCCACACATATTCTAGTGGCTGTACATAGTGTGCGTATGAATGTATTAGTAGGTGCATTAAAAGGTTTTAAATGTTCATTCAAGAGTGCTTGTGATGCTGTTAGGGAGATGTTTTCAGATAACACTTCACTAAGTAATTGAGATAATTTAACCCATATCTGTTTGACCTGTGGGCATTCCCACCACATGTGAATGTATGTCCCCATTACGGCGCATCCTCTATAGCAGAGTTTGCTGCCCCTTTGGGTGTAATGGGAGGTAATTATCGGGGTCAAATACCATCTGAAAGACGTCTTAATACAATTTTCCCTGAAATCTGCACTAATTAATCCCTTACTAGATGTGAATAATATTGTTTCCCATTCTTCAATAGAGTGTACTATGTTTAAATCCCTTTCCCATTTCTCCATCAGTGTAGTTTTAGAGGTGAATTTAGCTCTCTGAATCGCTAAGTATATAGCTGAAATTAATTTTTTGTGGCGTTTAGTTGTGATGCAGAAATGTTCGAGCGTTGTCAGTGGTTTCGTGGTACTATGTGCCCTGAATTTGGTGATAGCAGAAGCCACTTGTAAGTATAAGAACCATTGCATTTTTTCAGGGTGAATTTTGTCTTGAATTTGCTGATATGTTGCTATTCTGTTGTTATGGAGAAAGTCTGCTACTCTGTATAGCCCTTTATTTTCCCACTTCCCCATGTGTGTATGAAAGTCTGAGCTTAGTAGGGTCTTTATTGGTCGTACCACCGAGTCTATTGGTATTAGGTTCATGGATCTGGACAGCGAAGTCCAGGATTGCATCATCTCTGTTGTGAGTTTAGAAGCCGACATTCCTCTAAAGGGTTGTTTCGAATGATCCCAAAGGATATCATCCGGGCTTTTGTAATCTGTCATTAGCGTCTCCACTCGCACCCACACCAAGTCATCTGTTGTCTTGCTCATCTGGGTGGTTTGTGCTAATCTCGCAGCTTGATAATAATGTAATATGTTTGGTGTTCCCACCCCTCCCAACTGTCTGTTTTGCTGTAGGATATGAGATGGAATTCTGGCTTTTTTATTTCCTCTCAGGAAACTTGTCAAGTCCGTCTGTAGTTTATTAAGGTCGATCAGAGGTATTTTAATTGGAAGGGCCCGGAAGAGATATAACAATCTCGGGAGTATATTCATCTTGATTGCCGTTAGACGGCCATACCATGAGAATCCACATTTTTTCCATGTATTCAAATCTTTTCTAATCGTTTTATATAAAGGGACATAGTTAAGTCTGTAAAGATCTGCTATATTGTTTGAGATTTTAATCCCTAAATATTTAATCGATTCTTTAGTCCATGAGAATTCAAAATTGGATTCAATGAGTTTCTTAGTGTGGTCAGGGAGAGCAATGGGGATAGCTTCACACTTTTCTAGGTTGATCTTGTACCCCGATATATCGGAATAATCTTTTAATATCTGGTATAGGTTTG
Source organism: Bombina bombina (assembly GCF_027579735.1). NCBI lineage: Eukaryota > Metazoa > Chordata > Amphibia > Anura > Bombinatoridae > Bombina > Bombina bombina. The sequence goes on along the minus strand of NC_069499.1, from coordinate 1,524,443,785 downwards.
GGAGGGATATAAGTGGCTTAGTCAATGTTAGAAGGACATCGTCCGCAAACAGGGACACCTTGAATTCCTGCCCTTTAAGTAGAACTCCATGTATATCTGGTGATCCGCGAATCATCGCTGCCAGTGGCTCTATGCAAACTGCAAATAAGAGTGGTGAAAGTGGGCAGCCCTGACGAGTGCCATTTAAGATATCTATATGTTTTGATTGGTATCCCGCCGCTCTGATAACAGCTGTGGGATGGGAGTAGATGCTTTTGATGGCTTGAACAAATGCGCCTTTAATGCCTAGTCTATTTAGAACTTCTAGCATGAAGTCCCAATCTATTCTATCGAACGCCCTCTCCGCGTCCAACGAGAGGATCAGAGAAGGCGTTCTCGTTTTACTAAGATATTCAATCAAAGAGATCGTGCGTCTTGTGTTGTCTGGAGCTTCTCTATCAAGGATAAAGCCCACTTGGTCAGGGTGTATCAGTGTAGGTAAATGGATTTTGAGTCTATTAGCTAGGATTTTAGTGAAGATCTTAATGTCTTGGTTTATCAGGGAAATGGGTCGGTAACTTTGACATAACTTCGGATTTCTACCTGGTTTAGGTATGACTACTATTTTGGCTTGTAAGATTTCTTGGGGGATCGCATTACCTTGTAAAATGTCATTACATAATGAAACTACATGAGGGACCAAAACCGATCTATAAAGTTGGTAATATTCACCCGGGAATCCATCTGGGCCTGCTGCTTTTCCTGGTTTAAGCTCTTTTATAGCATTGAGGACCTCTCTGGTCGTAACATCTGCGTTTAATTCGGCACTAGCTTTTTTATCTAAGGGTTTGAGTTTAGCGTCTTCTAGGATTTTAGTTTTGATTTGTCTTGTCCGTTCATTGTGTATTACTTTTTTCCCATCGTAGAGATGAGCATAGTATTGGGCAAAATTATTCGCTATCTCCTGGGGGTCTGAGGTGCATGAGCCGTCAGGTTTCTGTAAATAAGGTATAGCAAATGATTTAGTCTGCTCCCTGAGTCTATGGGCCAAATACCTATCTGGTTTGTTTGAGTATAAAAAGTATTGGGATTTTAATCTGTGAGCTGCCCTCACTGAGGCCTTGTTCATAAGCGTTGCTAATTCTAGTCTTTTGGCTTGCAGTTGTGTAAATAGATTAGGTGCTAGGCTCTGTTGATGTGACCTAGTGAGTGTATCTATTTGCTTTTGCAGTGTGTCTGTCAGGAGCCTATTAGCTTTAGTTAAGGCCGCTTTTTCTTTAATAAGTAAGCCTCTGATGTAAGGTTTATGTGCTGCCCAGATGGTGACAGGGTTGGAGGTGGTTCCTATATTTATGCCCCAATATTCTGATAAGGCTTTAGATATAGATTCGCGCGTCTTAGGATTTTGAAGAACATATGGATCAAAGTTCCAGGACCGTGTCGCACTAGTGTGGAATGTCTGTTTGATGTCTATTTGGACTATTGAGTGGTCCGACCAAGCACATGCATGAATCTTGGAAGAGGTGAGGTCTGGAATCAGTGTTTGGCTAACATAGATGTAGTCTAATTTTGAGTAAGTACTGTGTGCAAATGAGTAATATGTGTAGTCGCTTGTTTTACCGTATAAAGTGTCCCAGGAATCTAAAATGTTATGTGATAAAAAGACTTCTTTTATTTTTTTAATTGTGGAGTTGTGTCTCTGTTGTTTTTGGGAAAGTGGGATTTTATCTCCATTTTGGTGTGTATACATTGAAACATTAAAATCGCCCCCTAAAATTATCCGATACTGCGACCATTGAGTCAATAGATGAGAGACTCGGGTAAAGAAGGCTGCTTGTGATTCATTTGGTGCGTATACATTGCAGAGGATTAGCTGCTTATCTTGTATTCTCCCTTTAAGTATAAGAAACCTACCCTCTGGGTCCTTCACTGTCTCTTCCTCCACAAACCCCACCGATTGGTGAATTAATATTGACACCCCCCTTTTTTTAGTGTCTGTTATAGAGTGGAAGTGTTGGGTGTACCCCCTGGCCCAGTATTTAGGTATGACTTCTCTGGTAAAGTGTGTCTCTTGCAGGAAAATGATATTTGCCTTCAATCTAGTGTATTGGCTGAGCGCTGTCCTGCGTTTTGGGTCGGTGTTAAGGCCCCTGACGTTATGTGATATCAGTCGTATATTATAAGCCATTACTTACAGTTATGTAGGTGGGGGACCCCACCCCGGATCCGCTGTTTTTTTCCAATCACTTTGCTCGCCCTAAGGCATTGAAGATGAAGCTTTTTCTTTTTAGATGATTCGTATAGATAGATAGGACAAGCCGACAGGACATAAACAAAAACAAAAACATATAAATTTACAATCAGAAACAGGCTATTCAATAACCTAATTAAAACATGGTAATTTAGGATGAAAACTCTATTTCTCCAAGATAAGAAAAACAAAAAAAGGAAAAAGAACACAGTCTCAACCTTATCCTCTCCCCTATTCAGGTTGACTGTATTTTATAAACCTACCATACTATAACTGTAAGTATTTAAACAGTAGATATTATCAAACAAGAGTAAATATAAGAAAAACATTTTTGGAATCTGGAAAAGCAACAGTAAACAGATTCTCAACATTGCATAGTGTGTATCCCTCTATAGTGATTAAGTGGTCTCTCAAAATCGCTGCCCATAAGGTCCCAGCTTCCTCCAGGGCCCCTCTAGTAGGGGTCTAGAGTCCATCAAGGCACCTAGCTTGCCTGATCTCGCCTCGATAATGGTATTAAGTGTGGATAAAGTACCTTCCACCCCCTCCGTTGTCACGCCCAGTTAGGGTATAAACTTATTAAACCAATATCAAGCAAGTAAAGAATGTCAAGACTTAGCTTTTCTCTTCGAAACTCTGGTCCATTGTTGTCTTTGCTGTTGAGCTTGATTTGAAGATATCAGGGAAAAAACTTCCGTTGAATTTAGCTGGGGTATCTCTGGAACATCTAATTGTAGCCTGCGACATATGTCTGGGATCTCTGATACGTCTTTCAAGCTTAATGATCTCCCATTGTGTTGAATAAGTAGACTGAAGGGGAAGCCCCATCGGTATCCAATTTGGTGTTTCCTTAGGAGCAAGGTGAGAGGGCGTAGACAGCTTCTCCTTTGTAGTGTCCTAATACACAGATCCTGAAAAAATTGTACTACCACACCTTGAAATTTGAAGGTAGGATGTTTCTTAGCTGCTGAAAGTATTCCTTCCTTTTCTGGGAATCTGAGAAGCTTGACAATAACATCTCTAGGAGGTGCCTCATCTTTCGGTTTGGCTCTTAGTGCACGGTGAGCTCTCTCCATTTGAAATCTCTCCTCACCAACTTCTCCAGTGATAGCTTGGAATAATTGATGTAGGTAGGTGGGGAGTTCTTCCGCAGAGACTGCCTCTGGTATCCCTTTCAACCTTATGTTGCATCTGCGGCTCCTGTTTTCAAGATCTTCCAGTTTGTCGTGCATCTCACTGACTTCTTGCTGTTGCATGGAGATCTTTTGTGTTAGATTGGAGAGATCATCTGTAGTAGAGGCCTCATTTTCTTCTAGGGCAGCTACCCTTGTGCCCAATTCTGAGATATCTTGCTTTATGTCTGCTAGGCTACTGGTGACCGTGTTTTGAAAAGCATCAAATTTTTCCCAAAGTTTATCAAAATTTTTAGCTCTATAAAATGTAAGTTAGATGCATATCACTTACCAGCTGTATTATGTTGCAGGATTTCACTATTTTCTTTCCCTTTCTTTAAGGACTCCCATTACCTGAGACTTTATAGCCTTAAACCAGTGCTGCATTACATTTTTACACAGTACCATAGTAGATTGGTGGAAAAAAGACACAAGTCCATTGAGTTTAACCTATACAGAGATTACTTGATTTACACTAAAGAAGCTGTCAATTGAACTTACATTAAACAATTAGAAAGCCGACCCATTTAACACATGTAATCATATCCATGAATTCTGTTTTTAGCTACACATGTATCTGAGTCACTTTTTACTTCACCGCTCCTTCACATGCACAGGTAACTTTTTTTGTATGTACATATTTCATGGTTTAAAAGTATGATTTCAGTTACATTTTTAAAATAATTGTTTTTATTAAATTATCATCAATTGTGTTGCATATGTTGCTAAAGACAGATTAACAGTTCAATTGGCTAAGTCTGTTTAATTAGATAAATTCAAAAATATTGAGCGTGAACAAGCTTGAAAATAATTTTCTGATGGAATCAAATACTGTTGTTGAATTTTCTAAATGCACAGTGTTAGTGAAGTTATCTTAGGGTAAGACCAGCGACAACTGTTAAGTCGATCCCAATCCTTTAGAAAAAATAAAGAAAAACAAATGATTTTAAAACAGAAGAGCACCATTAAAGTCAAAAGGGATTTTTAAGATGAATCATTTTTCTAATGGTTTGTGATTAACTCCATTGTTTTTAAATTGATTACGAATGGAATGGCCTTGATTGAAAACCTGCAAAAAGTGATTTAAAGGGACATGAAACCCACTTTTATTTCTTAATTTGTTTCATTCTCTTTGTATCCTTTGTTGTGTAGGCTCAGATGCTGCTGATTGGTGACTGCATATATATGCCTCTTTGTCATTGGCTTCAGCTAGCTCCCAGTAGTGCATTACTGCTCCTTCAACAAATGATTTCAAGAGAATGAAGCAAATTAGATAATAAAATAGAATGTTGTTTAAAATTGTATGACCTATCTGAATAATTAAAGAAAATTTGGGGTTTAATGCCCCTTTAAAGGGACACTGAACCCAAATATTTTTCTTTCATGATTTAGAGAGAGCATGCAATTTTAAGCAACTTTCTAATTTACTCCTATTATCAATTTTTCTTTGTTATCTTGCTATCTTTATTTGAAAAAGAAGGCATCTAAGCTAAGGAGCCAGCCGATTTAAGAACACCGGATAGCACTTGTTTATTGGTGGTTGAATTTATCCACCAATCAGCAAGAACAACCCAGGTTGTTCACCAAAAATGGGCCGACATCTAAACTTACATTCTTGCTTTTCAAATAAAGATACCAAGAGAATGAACAAAATTTGATAATAGGAGTAAATTAGAAAGTTGCTTAAAATTTCATGTTCTATCTGAATCATGAAAGAAAAAAATGTGGTTTCAGTGTCCCTTTAAATAAAGCACTTTGACCACATGGACATAAGAATAAAGTAGATGTTACCTTTCTAGTTCACCTTTGTGATTGAACATTTTAATTAAATGGCATAAGACATTCTTCATATGCAGGCTAGCTAAAGCCAAAAGTGTTAAACTGTAAATGTATACAGATAGAAGAGATGAATACTGCAAGTACTTAGGGAAACTACTTGACAACCTCTTCAAACTCCTCAGAAATGATGAAATGGTGTAGACAATGGACCACACACTGATAACAGAAGCTTTCACCTTTTCAAGTCTAAGAGGAAAGTGATTTTTAATGCTCTGGATTCAAGAACATAATCTGTCTGCACAGAAACTGAAATAGGTTATAAGAATCACTTAGCCTACTAAAACAGCCTTTGTATCCCTTATTCAAAATCTTGCAAGATTAAGGACAACTCTAAAATGCATTGTGATTTGTGCCCATCACATGCCAGAAGCTTTTCATCAAATAATGTTGTTTATATAAGACTCTTGCTTTGTGATGATGAAGCCTGATTGTCATATAAACACTGGTACTGGGCAGGGAATATCTATGTAGATGAAAGGATTAAGATGCCATCTAATTTCTGGAATAGTAATGCAAAGCAAATTGTATAAATATTCACTTTCATCCATACAATATTTTAAGATTATTTATTATAAATAATCCTCACTTCCTCCTCTGTCTCTGATAGGTTAAAACTCAATTGGTTATAGGGATAAAATAGTGTAATAAGAAATTTACATTTTTTATTGTACAATTACCTGCATATCACTATGTGTTTAACCCCCTTTCCATGATTTTAACATTTGATTTAGAACTTGAACTCAGACAGTAACAAAAGTTTTTTGCTATTGAATTTCCATACTTTTTATATGAAAACACAATTATAAATCAGTGTGTTATGTATTGCAGTGTTGAGGTACTATTTTCTGAATTTAATTTCTACCTTTAAACATAATAAACGATGTACTGAAACGTTTCGTACCTCCTCTCCCTCTCTAACAAAGACACACGCAACTTTTCTCCCTCTCCCCCTCTCTACCACCTCTGCCTCTCTATTCTCTCCCTCCTGCTTTTCCACACCTTTGCACCTCTCTGTTACTTGTTTTCCCCTCCTTCTCTCCCTTCTCCTCCTCTCTATCTCTGCAAACTCCCACTTTCCCCCATTTTCCCCTCTCTATGAGGGCTATTTATCAAATGTCTGTCGGACCTGATCCAACAGTGCGGATCAGGTCTGACAGACATCGCTGAATGCGGAGAGCAATACGCTCTCTGTATTCAGCATTGCACCAGCAGCTCTTGTGAGCTGCTGGTGTAACGCCGCCCCCTGCAGACTCGTGGCCAATCAATCAACCTGATCGTAGATGATCTGGTTAAATTGTTGCAATCTCTGTCCGCCTCATCAGAGCAGTCGGACAGGGTTATGGAGCAGCGGTCTTTAGACTGCTGTTTCTACTGAGTCTGAAGACTCGGCAGAAACACGTGCCCTCAAGCTCCATTCAGAGCTTTATAAATGGGCCTCAATGTCTTTACTCTCTCCTTTCCTCTCCCAATCCCACTTAATTTTCCTACTTCTCCCACCTCTCCCCTTCCACATATGTCCCTCTCTATACACCCCTTCCTCTACCCCCTCTCCCATCTTTCTGATCCTCCAACTCTACTCCTTCCCTTTACCACATCTTCTTCTTCTTCAGCCTCTATCTCTCCCCTTTCCCCTTCCTCTTTCCCTTCATCTCTCTTTTCCTCCACCTCCCCCTCTTCCTCCTCCTCTCCCCCACCACCACCCATCTCCTCCTACTCTCCCCCCATTTGACTCCCTCTCTCTAAACCATCTCTCTTCTTTGAGAGGGATTTAAGGACACAATTAGTGTAGAGGCAACCGTAGCTACAGAAAAGTTTCAATGATACAGGTAAGACAGTGGGCTCACAAACACTCAAAATAAATATGACAAAATATTATTATAATTTTATTCAAATATTAAAAGTTTTAGACTGGGCTTTTCCTAAATTCCTTTAAGAAACATGCTTGAAAGTGCTGCAAGTCTTTGCTGTGCAGGGCGTGAACTATATGCAACTGAAAATTTACATTAACAAAATGTGCACAGTCACTTATATTTACACTCAGATGGTTAGCATTTTTTTAGCAATAAAGTTAATTTTAATTAAGGTTTGTACATTGTTTCTTTTAGACATAATACTATTGCACACTTAATTGACTACAGTATAGTGTAAATAAAACTTTTATATGCTCTGGGAAACCAAAAAGTCCATAAAGTCCCTTTATTGCTGTATTATTTGCTTTATAGCAGTGGTCCGGAACCGAACCTGGAATATCTCCAAGGTACGCCTACACAAACACACACACACACACACTATATATATATATATATATATATTCATACACACATACTTGTACACATCGACATCCTTATAAAACATTTTTATTAAAATATATATATAAATAATTTTTATCAAATATTGTTTTTGAGTGTAACAGTATATATATATATATAGTAAAATAAAAGAATGAGGAGTATGTGTCAAGCGCTGTCTAAAACCTGGAAATTATTTTCCTGGCCAGAGAGGTATGGGATACCTTAAAGCTGCTGTGTTCTAATGGTTATACTTGAAACCACTATCAAGTATGGTAGGTATGATGTAAAGGAAGGAAAAGGAGCTCTGTAAGGTCCCAAATGATAAATAGAAATATTCCACTATTACTATATCAATAATATTGTATAGTGTGCAGAAAATGACCGAATATCCTGTTGAGAATATTTATGACCCCACTTTTGTAAATAGTTATAACATCAAATAACTAAAGGTGATACGGATGAATAATTAATCATTTCCTTATAGGGCGGTTATAAACCAGTTGAAAATGTTGGACACAGTGAACATTGGCTGTAGTCACAGTTTTTTGAAAACAGCGCTGGTGTGCTGAGTCCAGATGCTTAAAAGTCTAAGGCCTAGATTATGAGTTGTGCATTAGGGTTAAATAGCAGGGTTAAGAGGTCCTAACGCTGCTTTTTAAAGCCCGCTGGTATTACGAGTCTTGAAGGTTCAGGTGTACTGCTCACTTTTTTGGCCAGACTCGGAAATACCGCAAATCCACTTACGTCAATTGCGTATCCTATATTTTCAATGGGACTTGCATAGTGCCAGTATTACGAGTCTGCCAAAAAGTGAGCTTCTCCTGTCAAGAATGGTACCGCATTTAAAAGTCAGTAGCTAAGAGTTTTACACTACAACGCCGTAGCATAAAACTCTTAACTAAAGTGCTAAAAAGTACACTAACACCCATAAACTACCTATTAACCCCTAAACCGAGGCCCCCCCCCACATCGCAAACACTAAAATAAAATTTTTAACCCCTAATCTGCTGGTGGACATTGCCACCACTATAATAAACATATTAACCCCTAAAACGCCGCACTCCCGCATCGCAAACACTAGTTAAATATTATTAACCCCTAATCTGCCATCCCTAACATCGCCGCCACCTACCTACATTTATTTACCCCTAATCTGCCGCCCCCAACGTCGCCGCCACTATATTAAAGTTATTAACCCCTAAATCTAAGTCTAACACTAACCCCCTAACTTAAATATAATTTAAATAAATCTAAATAAAATTACTACAATAAACTAAATACTTACCTATAAAATAAACCAAAAGCTAGCTACAATATAACGAATAGTTACATTGTAGCTAGCTTAGGGTTTATTTTTATTTTACAGGCAACTTTGTATTTATTTTAACTAGGTACAATAGTTATTAAATAGTTATTAACTATTTAATAACTACCTAGTTAAAATAAAGACACATTTACCTGTAAAATAAAAAATAACCTAAGTTACAATTACACCTAACACTACACTATAATTAAATTAATTAACTAAATTAAATACAATTAATTACAGTTAAATAAAATTATCTAAAGTACGGAAACCCCCCCCCACTAAATTACAGAAAATAATAAAGAAATTACAAGATTTTAAAACTAATTAAACCTACTTTAATCTCCCTAACAAAATAAAAAGCCCCCCAAAATAAAAAAGCCCTACCCTACACTAAATTACAAATAGCCCTCAAAAGGGTCTTTTGCGGGGCATTGTCCCAAAGTAATCAGCTCTTTTACCTGTAAAAAAAAAAATACCCCACCAACATTAAAACCCACCACCCACACAACCAACCCTACTCTAAAACCCACCTAATCCCCCCTTAAAAAAACCTAACACTAACCCCTTGAAGATCACCCTACCGTGAGAAGTCTTCACCCAACCGGGCAGAAGTCCTCAACGAATCCGGCAGACGTGTTCCTCCAGACGGGCAGAAGTCTTCATCCAACCGGGCAGAAGTAGTCCTCCAGACGGGCAGAAGTCTTCATCCATACGGCATCTTCTATCTTCATCCATCCGGCGTGGAGCGAGTCCATCTTCAAGACATCCGACGCGGAGCATACTCTTCAATCGACGGCTAACACAGAATGAAGGTACCTTTAAGTGACGTCATCCAAGATGGCGTCCCTTCAATTCTGATTGGCTGATAGATCAGCCAATCGAAATTAAGGTAGAAAAAATCCTATTGGCTGATGCAATCAGTCAATAGGATTGAACTTCAATCCTATTGGCTGATCCAATTAGCCAATAGGATTGAGCTGGCATTCTATTGGCTTTTCCAATCAGCCAATAGAATTTTATCTACCTTAATTCCGATAGAATTCTATCAGCCAATCGGAATTGAAGGGACACCATCTTGGATGACGTCATTTAAAGGAACCTTCATTCAGTGTTTATCCGTGGAAAGAAGAGGATGCTCCACGTCGGATGTCTTGAAAATAGGATGAAGATAGAAGATGCCATCTGGATGAAGACTTCTGCCCGTCTGGAGGACCACTTCTGCCCGGTTGGATGAAGACTTCTGCCCGTCTGGAGGACCACTTCTGCTGGATTCGTTGAGGACTTCTGCCCGGTTGGTTAAAGACTTCTCATGTTAGGGTGAGCTTCAAGGGGTTAGTGTTATTTTTTTTAATGGGGGATTGGGTGGGTTTTGGAGTAGGGTTGGTTGTGTGGGTGGTGGGTTTTAATGTTGGGGGGTATTTGTACTTTTTTTTTACAGGTAAAAGAGCTGATTACTTTGGGGCAATGCCCCGCAAAAGGCCCTTTTAAGGGCTATTTGTAATTTAGTGTAGGGATTTTTTTTTTTTGGGGGGGGCTTTTTTATTTTATTAGGGAGTTTAGAGTAGGTGTAATTAGTTTAAAAATCTTTATTTCTTTATTATTTTCTGAAATTTAGTGTTTGTTTTTTTCATACTTTAGATAATTTTATTTAATTGTAATTAATTGTATTTAATTTAGGTAATTAATTTAATAATAGTGTAGTGTTAGGTGTAATTGTAACTTAGGTTAGGTTTTATTTTACAGGTAAATTTGTCTTTATGTTAACTAGGTAGTTATTAAATAGTTAATAACTATTTAATAATTATTGTACCTAGTTAAAATAAATACAAAGTTGCCAGTAAAATAAAAATAAACCCTAAGCTAGCTACAATGTAATTATTAGTTATATTGTAGCTAGCTTATGGTTTATTTTATAGCTAAGTATTAAGTTTTAAATAGGAATAATTTAGTTAATTGTAGTAATTTTATTTAGATTCATTTTAATTATATTTAAGTTAGGGGGTGTTAGGGTTAGACTTAGGTTTAGGGGTTAATAACTTTATTATAGTGGCGGCGATGTTGGGGGCGGCAGAATTGGGGTTAATAAATAAAATGTAGCTGTCGGCGATGTTGGGGGACGGCAGATTAGGGGTTCATAAGTATAATGTAGGTGGCGGCGGTGTCCGGAGCGGCAGATTAGGGGTTTATAATATAATGCAGGTGTCTGCGATATCGGGGGCGGCAGGTTAGGGGTTAATAAGTGTAATATTAGGGGTGTTTAGACTCGGGGTTCATGTTAGGGTGCTAGGTGTAGACATAAAATGTATTTCCCCATAGGAATCAATGGGGCTACGTTAGGAGCTTTACGCTGCTTTTTTGCAGGTGTTTTTTTCAGCTGGCTCTCCCCCATTGATTCCTATGGGGAAATCGTGCACAAGCACGTTTTACCAGCTCACCATCAACGTAAGCAGCGCTGGTATTGAGGTGAGATGTGGAGCTAAATTTTGCTCTACGCTCACTTTTTTTTGTGGCTAACCCCGGGTTTGTAAAAATCTGTAATACCAGCGCTGTCTGAAAGTGAGAGGTGAGCGTAAACTGCTCGTTAGCACCACACAGCCTCTAACACAAAACTTGTAATCTAGGCTTTGGTTTTAGTGTATTGTATGTTGATCTTTTTGTTTTATTTTTTGTGCTTTTATCATACAAAATAAACTTAGACTTTTAAGCATCTGGACTCAGCACACCAGCGCTGTTTTCAAAAAACTGTGACTACAGCCAGTGTTCACTGTGTCGAACATTTTCAACTGGTTTATAACCACCATATAAGGAAATGATTAACTATTTATCCGTATCACCTTTAGTTATATGATATTATAACTATTTACAATAGTGGGGTCATAAATATTCTCAACAGTATATTCGGTCATTTGCTACACACTATACCATATTATTGATATAGTAATAGTGGAATTTTTCTATTTATCATTTGGGACCTTACAGCCCTCCTTCTTTTCCTTATACAGTGTGTTTATAAGGGCATACATACATACTGTGTCAGAAGATGCACAAAAAGTTTGTTACAAAACATATATTTTAATGTATTTAGGTTATGATTCTTATATCACTCCCGCAAATGTTAGCACACCACATCCAGTATAATCTAGCCCTTAATTTGTTCATAGATTAGAATTTCTTGACGTTAAATAAATATCGGACAATGTGATCCAACATTTTTTTTTTTATAGAATTTATTTTTATATTATTATTTTGGGCTTAACATTAACTATTGATTTACTTGTTGCTATACTCACTCATTTCATTGTCAGCATAATACATTTTAAAATCTCTGATTTCTCTATTTGTGTTCATTGTTAACGAATCTACTATACCCATTTGAGATTAAATATGTATTAAGATTTAGTCCCTTATACCTTAATAAAGATATGAATAAATCAGATCAGGGGTACAAGTAAAGATTCCATAGGACTGGAATTAAGACATTTCTATCTAAGTTGTTGTGAGTTGCATTTTCCCTTCAAAAGTTAATTAAACAAATGTTGATTAGGGTTATTAACCCTCCAAAATGTCATATTTTTTTCAATCTTTATTTATGATTTTATATTAATCTTTATATTAATCTATAAGTCTATAGGTCACAATATTGTGTACGCAGATTACACTGATGCAAGTGAACTACATTTATTTAGAAGAAGAAGCTAAATTAGTATCTATTATTATTAAATTACTATTTATGTAATATTATTACATAGATATATATAATCTTTTAAGCTTTGTTAAAAGTGTCTTTCCAATTTAAAAGAATACTTCAGGAAAGTCTTCTTCTGTGAAAAGCAAAATTGGGCTTAAAGAGGTTGCCCCTAGGTGGTAACTCGCAATAGAACAAGCTACTGAGCTGTTGATCGTTCCTAGTAGAGTGCTTCTTTTTCTGTATGTATTTGTATTATGATTCTGGTAAAGTCTCCCTAAGGGTGATGGGGAACACAGACATGGATTCCTTGCCCAATGTGCTTAGATCAATATGGGTGCACCACACTGATGAGACCCATTGAAGGCTGAAAAGATTGTCTGGGGTTTTCATGTTCCCTGTTTAGAGGAGGATTGCCTGTTATTTTAGGGCTGGACTTACCTAACTAGGTGGGATCAGCCTGATATGATTCAGGAAATTTCTCTTTTGTGAAAAGTACAATTGGACTAAAAGAGGTTGCTCCTAGGTGGTAACTCGCCATACAAGCAACTGAGTGTTGTTCATTCCTAGTAGAGCTCTTCTCTTTCTGTATGTATTTGTATTATGACACTACATACATAAAGAAAAGCTCTCTACCAGGAATGAACAACAGTTCTGTAGCTTGTTCTATGGTGAGTTGCCATCCAGGAGCAGCCTCTTTTATCCCAGTTGTTCTTTTCCCCCATCACCTCTCTCACACATGGCATAGCATTATTAGGGACTCTAGAAAGATGTTGCTCATATTCTCCCACCTGTCTCTCACATATGGCATAGCATTATAAGGTACTCCATGAAGATGTAGCTCATATTCTCTTGCCCCTCTCTCCCATACGGCATAGAGCTATAAGGTACTCCAGAAAAATTTTGTTCATATTCTCCTGCCCCTCTATCACACATATTTGCTCCTCTAATATTCTCACAGCATCTAACCTCTATTTTTCACTCCTCAACATGACGTCTCTTCCTCTCTATCACACCTTCTTCACCCCTTAAACATTTCCCCATAAACCTCTTCATGTCTCACCATTGAACATTCTCATCCTTAATATGTTTCCCCTTCAGCATGGGTTTCTCTAGTAGGGTACCTGGGGAGTTTCTAGCACAATAACTGGTCCCCCTGTGTGACCCTCCAACTATAATCCTCCCTCTCAATATGGAAATGTTTTCCCACCACTTTATAAATACAGTGTATATGTTTTTCTAGTGGTCCCTTTAGTGTATAGGTCCTTCTAATGGTTACAACACAGGGGCATGTTTAAGTGTGGCAAAAGGAGATGTAGGCCATGTGAGTACACATTGGTCTCTGATATATTTAGATCTGAAGTCATGGAAGAAATATTCAGAATAGACTCATGTTTGATCTGCACCACGACATATGTTATTTACGTTATAACATGCATAGAATGTAGGATTCAATATGTAGGGTTAACATCCAATAACACTAAAACCCACATCAGAAACCACTATTCCACAATAAGTGCAGGTAAGACCACGTCCCCTCTTGTCCAACATTTTGCCAAGAGACACAAGAAATCATTGACCACCTTTAGGTGGCAGGCTGTTGAAAAAGTACCTGTTCCAACTAGAGGTGGGGATAGGGACAAGGTGTTGGGCAAGAGGGAAATGTATTGGATATTCCGGTTAAAAACTTGAGTCCCAAATAGGATAAACTCTGAGTATGATCTCATAAATTATTGGAAATAAAAAGGAATTAAACAGCTTTATTGAGCGTAATATGGTATCCGCTTACACCCGTAGAGAGGTATATATTTACCTTAGAGGTATACTTTAGAGGAATATATAAGATGCACATATAGGGATGTGTTAATGAAGGTTATCCTTGTTAATGTGATAATTTGAACATACTGTAGGCTGTGTGCAAATGTACACCCAAATGTCATGACTCAATACTTCCAAGCTATGGTATCCGTTTGCCAGTAGTATTGTTACTTCCAATCTCTTTACTTACTGTGGTCTTTTTGCTCACTGTGGTTCTTCATTCACTGTGATTTTATACTCTCTGTGAACATCCACTTAAGTTCAAGTTGATGTTCCCTAGTGTCCCTAAATGGCCTAATGGTAAAGGAGATCATTACTGAATTATATGCCCTTCTAGATTTAGTATTATTATTTTTCATTTCTAGCATTAATTTTTAATTCCATACACCATACGTTGATAGACTACTATGTCCTATGGGGATCTATATCCCTAAGTGCTGTATCCCTGATGTTTTGTATGATAACTGTCTGGAGAAAATAATAACAGGGTATACTCAAATATCTTTACAGATTGTATAGAGAGGAGGTAAAACTGCACATATCAAGACATATAGATTCATTCATTCTAATACAGATTTATAGATAAGCTTAATATAGCTGAATATGTAAAACATGTAAATTATGTCTGTATTTTCTTTATTTTTATCTTAAAGGGACACTGAACCCAAATTGATAATAGGACTAAATTACAGTAGAAAGTTGCTTAAAATTGCATGCTCTATCTGAATCACAAAATAAAACTTTTGGGTTCAGTGTCCCTTTAAGCCAGTTATTGTACATATTTATACCGCATTGAATTGGTGTCCTTTTAAAAAAATATAGACTAACAATTAAATGCCTTAGACAGGATAGCGTTCCCTTTAGTTGATATATGCCTTTAAGGGATTAAGACATTGAGACTACAAAAATTGTTTTAACCTATCACATTAGTTTGTTTGCTATAAGAGGAGAGAAACAGGTGTACACTATCAACTATGATTACGGCCTAGTGCCGAAAAACATGTCAGCAGTGCACACGCTGTGTCTCTCTGTTTTGTGTACTATTTTGTTGTACTCCAATATTTTAACAAGTTTTTTTAATAAATTTTGATGTTTTAATGAGAAGCAATCTCTGCAAACCTTTCTTTTCCTGAACTGCTTAACTATACCAGGACAAGAAGAGATGCTACTGGGCTGTTTATCCCCTCAAGCACTGTAACAGCTTAAGCCTCCAGCCTTAGGACCCAGAGGGGCTGTACTTCAAGAGAATGACATCGCCTGGACTGGATTTCTATTGGCTCAGCGGCACACATGATCGGATTCACGTGCCACATTCGAGTGTATGGAAGTAAACGAACAAACCTGCAGATTCATGTATGCGGTTAATAGACTGTAGGATTCATTGGATCTGGATTCTGGTGGGCACCTGGACCAGTGAGTCAACCGCATAGCGCAGTGTGTATGTGCTTGAATAGCCCTTGTACTTACCCGGTAGTGCTGTAAAGATTTTGGGACATTTAATTGAAGACTTTGGGGTCGTTTTATCAAGCTCCATATGGACAGCACAGCAGACTTTTGCCTTCCATATACATTGACTGTTGTATTTTTCTGTTTAGGCTGAGAGGTTTATTGGCTGGATGTCTGGGGATTACAATAGATTCAGTAAATCTGGACTACAGTGTCCTAGCAGTATACGGTCACTTTTATTCTTCTGTGTTTATGTTTATGTATATATATATATATATAATAATTCCAGTCAGGAAGGCACTCTCCGTTATCAAGCTGTCACTTTAATAAAGTGGTAAACATTTACAGGGTCTCCCCGTCCTCAGACCAATATAGATTAAACAAAAAAATCACCCACATATACAAGATGACCTCCACTGTGAAAATACACAGCTGGGCTCCTGCACTTCCATACAGCGCAACTGTGCATGCACCAAGGTTGGTAAGGAGCTTCAGCAAGGACAAAAGACTGAAAAGAAAAGTGAAATTGTGAAACAGGTTACCACGTAAATGGTATACATAGCAACAGGAGTTACATTGAAATGAACTTATCTAACAATCCTATTTACAAGTAAAAATGAGCATGACCTAATCAGATAAAAAGTTAAATAGCATCATACTATCTAATAGCTAAACTGACATAACTAGTCTGTTAAAAGCACAACACCACTTCATATAGTTGCTATGGTGACATAACCAATCTGTTTGGCCATAACCTAAATCCTATCATATCTATACTGATATACCTAACCTGTCTACAGTGCAAATCCAATTGCTATCCTGGCATTACTAGCATACTAAGATACAGCCTACAACTGTTCATATCTTAATTCTATATATTGCTAGTCCTACAGTATCGAACTGACAGTAAACCACCTTACTGGAAGAGGGTTGTACTTAAGTGGGGTAGTGCTAATCATTAGTGTCTCAAAAGCACAATACTTACAAGACTAAACCTCACTCAGGAATAGAGAATTAACCATTACCAACCGGTCACTACAGAAAGCACTGAAAATCAAGAAAAACATTTAGTCCCTTTGGGTACATTGTATCCAAATTAAATATCCACTAGGACTCTTTTTGTAGTAAATGTTTGGCTCTGTACCCTCCCCTTGGTGGACTAGGTACATGATCTATTATAACATATCTCAGATCGGAGACACTGTGCTTGTCTTATTCACCTTTTTTAATAGCACTGTGAATAGTAGACCGATGGTTAGCCATTCTGGTTCTGAGATCATCCTGGGTCTTGCCAACATAAAACCCTGCCACACTGACAGTGTAGCAGATAAACAATGTACTTGGTAGTACAGGTTACCCTATGTCTGATGTAAAACTTTTTATTCGTCCAAGGATGTGTGAAAAAATTACTTTGGGTTAAACCACCACAGGGAGTGCATCCACTACATCGGAAGCAAACTTTCTTGGTGGTACTTAAACATGTTCTGTTGGTGTAACTTTCTTTGTAATCAGAGCACAGCAGTAAATCCTTCAAGGAATGCCCTCGTTTGAAGCCAACCATAGGAGTGTTCATCTGGTCAAATGGTAGAGATTTATCTGTGGCAAAAATGTACAAATGTTCCTTCAGAGACTTAGTAAAATGTATCCTTTCAGGGATAAAAGTGGTTGTGAAGATCATCCTTATTTTCTTCTCTCTTTACCTTAGACAACACCTGTTTTGTGTCATGTCTAAGGTGTCAGCCAAGGCCTGATGTGTTTGTGTAGCGCCATAGCCTCTCTCCTCAAATCTCTGTTGCATTGCTAGCAGTTGGTCCCTCTTTTTGATATCATCAATATTGTTGCGCACCACTCGCTTAAACTGTGATTTAAATAACACCATTTTTAGACTTGGTAGAGGGCAACTTGTCACCTTGAGTAGTAAGTTCCTGTCTGTCTTTTTGGAAGAGTGTGGTACAGAACCCAGTTTCTCCTTTGTACACTCTAAGATCGAAAAAATCAATTTGTTCGGCATGATGTGTCATTTTGAACTGCACCTGTGGATTCACTCCATTTAGTTCTTCAAACCATAGAAGTAGTTCCACTGTAGTACTACCCCAGATCACAAACAGGTCATCAATAAATTGTTTAAAAAATTTGACCCTTGTGTCTGCAAAAAGGTTTTTCTCCTCCATCTCAAAATGTACCATGAACAAATTGGCATAGGATGGAGCCACATTGGACCCCATCACCATGCCAGAAACTTGCAGATAAAACTAATTTTCGAACTTGAAGTAATTATACTACAGAAGTCCAAAAATTGTATTATTGCATCAATTGGGGGACCAGTATAGGGGTACTTCAATAGGTGGTTGAAGACCGCTACTATGCCCTGTTTATGAGGGATTATAGTGTACAGACTGGTCACATCAAGTGTGACCAGAATGTCACCAGCTGAAAATCTTGGCTATGTCTGCAGTATTTTGATTAGCTCCATAGTATTGAGCAGAAATTATGGAATATTATGCACAATAAATTGAAGGATAGAGTCCACATATGTTGCCAGTGGTTGGAGAATTGAGCCTCTTGCAGACACAATGGGTCTGCCCAGGGGACATATGGGGTTCTTGTGCACCTTTGGTAAGGTGTAGATTACCAGTATTATCGGAAAACTCACTTGTAGATAGTCCATGAAGGACTTGGTGATAATATTTTGCTGTAGGAAGCACTCAAGGTAAGCGTCAATCTTAGTCTTAAAAAATTTTGTGGGATCTCCCGCCAGTTGTCTATACTGTATGTGTTAGTGTCTGAGAGTTGGGTCATGATCTCTGGTTTATAATCCACATAGTCCTGGAGCACCAAGGCACCACCCTTGTCTGCCTCCCTGATCACCAAGTCCTTGTTTTCCTGTAGATTTTTGAGAGCTTCTCTTTCCATTTTGGTCAGATTGTTATGGACTGTACTCTTTTTATTGTGTTGATCATCAATCCATCAATCCATTAACCATTATTGAATATGTATTGATACTTGAATTGTTACTTGGGATCAAAACTCCCTTTCCTCCGAAATACAACATTATCCTCATCTGAGATGTCAAAATATTCTTTCAGACGCAATGATCTCTGAAATTTATACATATTAAAATTAAAGGGACATAATACTCATATGCTAAATCACTTGAAACTGATGCAGTATAACTGTAAAAAGCTGACAGGAAAATATCACCTGAGTATCTCTATGTAAAAAAGGAAGATATTTTACCTCACAATTTCCTCAGCTCACCAGAGTAAGTTCTGTGTAAAAAGTTATACTCAGCTGCTCCCAGCTGCAGGTAAAAAAATTAAAAAAATGAAGAAATGAACAGCAGCCAATCACCAGCATCAGCAGTGCTGAGGTCATGAACTCTTACTGTGATCTCATGAGATTTGACTTAACTCTCATGAGATTTCATAGTAAGCTTCCTTTACCTGATTGGTGAAATAATATGAGAGTACACAAGGCTCATCCTTTCAGTTGTCCCGGGACAGACATACTAAAATGCTGCTTAGAAATCCTTTACAATGGGAGGTGGCTACTGAGGAACTTTTGAGGTAAAATATCTTTCTTTTTTACACAGAGATGTTCAGGAGATATTTTCTAGTCAGCTTTTTACAGCCATGCTGCATCACTTTCAAGTGTTTAAACATTTGGGTATTATGGCCCTTTAAGAGAAAAGTAATTAGCATTAACAAATTTGAACCCTTTTTGCAGTAATGAGTGTTCAGATTCAGTTAAAATGTGTGAGCTCAAATTCATAAAGATGCTCATTGTAGTAGTTTTTACTTGCGCCAATGTCTTGGTGGTCTTCCAATGCATATATACTATATATATATAGTCCCAAATAAGCAAGCACTCACTGGCGTTTGAAAATAAGCAAAAGTTTACTTGCAAATAGTAAAAATCAGTACATAAGTTAAAGGGACACTCGGTTAAATTAAATTTTCATGATTAAGATACAGCATGTCATTTTAAACAACTTTCCAATTAACTTCCATTAAAAAAAATGTGCACAGTCTTTTATATTTACACTTTTTGAGTCACCAGATCCTACTGAGCATATGCAAGAATTCACAGACTATACGTATATGCATTTGTGATTGGCTGATTGCTATCACATTGTACAAGGGGAGTGGAAATATAAATAACTTTGCAATTTGTTATAAAAATAATCTACTACTAATTTGAAGTTCAGACTAAGTGCTATTGCATTGTCTTGTTATCTTGCATTTGTTGATTATGCAAATCTACAGGGAGTGCAGAATTATTAGGCAAGTTGTATTTTTGAGGATTAATTTTATTATTGAACAACAACCATGTTCTCAATGAAGCCAAAAAACTCATTAATATCAAAGCTGAATAGTTTTGGAAGTAGTTTTTAGTTTGTTTTTAGTTATAGCTATTTTAGGGGGATATCTGTGTGTGCAGGTGACTATTACTGTGCATAATTATTAGGCAAATTAACAAAAAACAAATATATACCCATTTCAATTATTTATTTTTACCAGTGAAACCAATATAACATCTCAACATTCACAAATATACATTTCTGACATTCAAAAACAAAACAAAAACAAATCAGTGACCAATATAGCCACCTTTCTTTGCAAGGACACTCAAAAGCCTGCCATCCATGGATTCTGTCAGTGTTTTGATCTGTTCACCATCAACATTGCATGCAGCAGCAACCACAGCCTCCCAGACACTGTTCAGAGAGGTGTACTGTTTTCCCTCCTTGTAAATCTCACATTTGATGATGGACCACAGGTTCTCAATGGGGTTCAGATGAGGTGAACAAGGAGGCCATGTCATTAGATTTTCTTCTTTTATACCCTTTCTTGCCAGCCACGCTGTGGAGTACTTGGACGCGTGTGATGGAGCATTGTCCTGCATGAAAATCATGTTTTTCTTGAAGGATGCAGACTTCTTCCTGTACCACTGCTTGAAAAAGGTGTCTTCCAGGAACTGGCAGTAGGACTGGGAGTTGAGCTTGACTCCATCCTCAACCCGAAAAGGCCCCACAAGCTCATCTTTGATGATACCAGCCCAAACCAGTACTCCACTTCCACCTTGCTGGCGTCTGAGTCGGACTGGAGCTCTCTGCCCTTTACCAATCCAGCCACGGGCCCATCCATCTGGCCCATCAAGACTCACTCTCATTTCATCAGTCCATAAAACCTTAAAAAAATCAGTCTTGAGATATTTCTTGGCCCAGTCTTGACGTTTCAGCTTGTGTGTCTTGTTCAGTGGTGGTCGTCTTTCAGCCTTTCTTACCTTGGTCATGTCTCTGAGTATTGCACACCTTGTGCTTTTGGGCACTCCAGTGATGTTGCAGCTCTGAAATATGGCCAAACTGGTGGCAAGTGGCATCTTGGCAGCTGCACGCTTGACTTTTCTCAGTTCATGGGCAGTTATTTTGCGCCTTGGTTTTTCCACACGCTTCTTGCGACCCTGTTGACTATTTTGAATGAAACGCTTGATTGTTCGATGATAACGCTTCAGAAGCTTTGCAATTTTAAGAGTGCTGCATCCCTCTGCAAGATATCTCACTATTTTTTACTTTTCTGAGCCTGTCAAGTCCTTCTTTTGACCCATTTTGCCAAAGGAAAGGAAGTTGCCTAATAATTATGCACACCTGATATAGGGTGTTGGTGTCATTAGACCACACCCCTTCTCATTACAGAGATGCACATCACCTAATATGCTTAATTGGTAGTAGGCTTTCAAGCCTATACAGATTGGAGTAAGACAACATGCATAAAGAAGATTATGTGGTCAAAATACTAATTTGCCTAATAATTCTGCACACAGTGTAATGTGTTGACTGGTCCTTTAACGTTTTTGGGACGTAGCCCGTCCTCAGACTTACAAAAACTAAACAACTTACCACCTCTTATAAGTGCCACCATCATCCCCCTTAGTGAAGACGCTGTGCCGCATCCGGAAAACCGGTCAGCCCCAAAACGCCACTGCGCATGCGCGCACAGGACTACCGGTCCCCATCTGGGCCAACGTTGGAAATAAAGTTATCAAAAGTTAAAAACATATACATAAGGCTGCATGGCACATAGAGCATAAAGAATCAGAGTATGTTTACAACACAAGCATCAAGGAAGTACATCAACTAACGGTATATACATAAATGCCTCCGTAACAATAAATGCATTAACAGTGTAAATGTACATTTTGGTTATACCCACACTAACTGCAGCATATTGCAAGGCATATCAGATTAAATGTATAGCATACCGCAGTAAATATATACCTACCCAACTTATTCCTATCTTATGTGGAATCAGGATTATAAACAAAGGGGCAATAGATAACAGACACCAATGGAGGTGCATGTGAAACTACTGATAAATACATAGATAGTTCACCATACCATGGTCTCAGGACATAATAAATTTTATAGCACATATATATACAGTGGAGGTTCATACTGAGAAAACCTATACTAGATTTTACATGAAGTCAAGCATGTCGTACAGGCAGGAAGGGGCACACTAACTAACCAGAAATAGTACTCCCCACACCAGACAAGACCTCAATTTAGGCCAACATTAACAAATGTATATATATCATCTAGACAAGAGGTGGTCTAAATTATAAAAAAACAATGTAGGTCGAAATTGGTGTTTAAACCTCTGGGTATTAGGGTCTCCAGCATGAAAATCCACTTGGATTCTCTCTAAAGAAGAATCTTACCGCTGTTACCTCCCCTCACTGGTGCTGGCACAGGATCAATAATCATGTATCTCAAATCCGAGACACCTTGCTTATGAAGTAAGAAATGCCGTGCCTTTGGCTGTTCAGAGCTCCGAGTGTTGAGAGCTAACAGTATAGCCGACCTACGGTTGGCCATACGAGTACAAAGATTGTCCTGGGTCTTCCCTACATAGAACAGCCCACACGGGCAATGAATCATATATACCACATGTGTAGTGGTACATGTGACCCTGTAGTGGATGTCAAAATGTCTATTCCTCCAAGGGTGTACAAAAAATTGGGACAATCCACTACAGGTCACACATCCACTACACCGGTAGCAACCGTTCTTATCATTGCCTAGCCAGGTTCTGTTGGTGTAACTTGGTTTGTTGTCTGTACGTAAAAGTAAATCACGTAAGGATTTACCCCTTCTATAACCAACCATAGGATTAGCAAAGTCCTTAAACGGCAAGGCAGTGTCAGATCTGATAGTGTCCCAATTCTGTTTGAGTATCTTCGGTACTTCCATCTTATCTGGTGAGAAGACTGTAGGAAAAATGAGTCTCTTTTTAGTAGAATCACAAACTTTTTCACAAGTGCTTGTTCTTGTGTCATAAGAAGAGCATCACTGAGGGGACCACACTGGACTTTATATTTATATCCTCTTGCTCTGAATTTGTTGTACATCTCATCCAGTTGTTCGGCCTTTTTGGTGGAATCACTATTATTCCTAACAACCCTTTGAAACTGGGAACTAGGCAAGGCTTTCTTTAGATTAGGAAGGTGGCAGCTGGTGGCATCCAGCAAGGAATTTCTGTCAGTACTTTTGTGAAATAAAGTAATGTTGAGCCTGGTACCATCCTTCATGATCCTTAGATCTAGAAAGTCAATGCTAGTTTGGTCACAGTTCATCTTAAACTTCAAGTTTGGATTCTGTAGATTTAGAGATAGTAACCAATCATCCAACGCATCTCTTGTACCACTTCAAATTAGCAGTAGATCATCTATGTAACGTTTGAATTCTTTTACCCTCTGATCTTTAAATGCCAGTGTGTCGCTTTCTTCAAAACAAGCCATATACAAATTGGCGTACGCTGGTGCTACATTAGAGCCCATTGCTGTTCCGGCCACTTGGAGAAAATAACTATTTATATATTTTAGGCAGAACTCAGTGAGTTGAAGAATGACATCAAGAGGGGGACCCACATACGGGTACTGGAGTAATTTCCTTTTTATTGCTGCCAATCCTTCATCATGAGGAATTACAGTGTATAGGCTGGTAACATCCAACGTTACCAGCCAGTCATCAGTCTCGACCACAGACATATTTTTGATCAGCTGGATCACCTGTATGGAATCCAATAGGAATGTAGGCATGTTGTATACCAGAGGTTGCAGTAAGGTGTCCAAATATGTAGCAATTGGCTGTAGAATGGAGCCACGAGACGATACGATAGGTCGCCCAGGTGGATGTTTAGGATCTTTGTGCACCTTGGGGAGTGTGTAGATTATAGGTGTAATAGGGAATTCTGTGATCATATATTCTCCAAGATGTTTAGGTAGGAATCCCAATTCCACAATGTTCTTAATGTAATAATCAATTTTCTTTTTAAATTCTTTAGTTGGATCACCCTCAAGTTTGCGATATGTCTGAGTATCACTTAGTTGGAACTTGATCTCCTTTCTGTAGTCTTTGTAATCCTGTAAAACCAGCGCACTGCCTTTATCAGCTTCACGGATTACAAGTTGATGGTTCTCTCTCAGATTTTTCAGTGCAGTTCTCTCTTCCTTGTTAAGCTTGCGTAGTGGTGTATTGGGGCTGATCGGTTTTCCGAATGCGGCAGAGCGTCTTTACTAAGGGGGATGATAGTGGCACTTATATGAGGTGGTAAATTGTTTAGTTTTTGTAAGTCTGAGGACGGGCTACGGCCTGAAAACGTTAACTTATGTACTAATTTGTATTATTTGCAAGTAAACTTTTGCTTATTTTCAAACGCCAGTGAGTGCTTGCTTATTTGGGACTGTATACTATTCGTTTGCAACACCACCCTGGGAGTTGGCATATTGTGTGAGTGCTGGGTTCCTGGACTGTGTTTTATGTTATATTTAACCCTTAGCACCCTGCTATTTGAAGCAATCATTCTTTGGATTTGTTACGCTCTACAATAGTGACATAATGTCACAGGCTGCATATGCTACATCTGAAGCACACAATACAAGCAGTGAAGAAACATAGGGGGCAAATATCTTCCAGTTTGTGGAAGAGGATGCGGCTAGGATAAGGTTTGAGGAGATAATTATAAAAGCCAAAAGAGAGCAACCAGACCAACTGTATAACAACTTAATGAAACTGAAGAAAAGAAGCATTGATTTTAAAATGCATGGTTGCTATCTATCTGCATATCATCGCAAGCTGTTCATCCCAAGAGGCTTTAGGATGAAAAATGTCCAAACCATAGGGAGGAATAACCCTGTATTCTGCACCAAATGGTGCGGAATACTGAATAAATGTTCCCTGGATTTGATGTTATTAGTTATCACCGAGGCAAGTGATATACTTCAGCAACTTGAAGAAGAAATTAAGAAGTTTGAAACAGAGCACCATTCCAAACTAGAACAAGGCAAATGGTTGAATAATATGAAGCAAGATCTGGACAAATATGAGGCTGATTTAATAGCTTTTAAAGAAAATAAATGGGACTCTGTCATCACGGATTACAAAGAAAAGTGAGTATACAAATGGCTGTTGGGGGTTGAGGAGCGGCGACAGCTGTACAGACACCGACGGATTAGACCCAACAAGCCCAGAAATTTGGATACGGTTGACAGCTCAGGAAACAGTAGCAATGAGGAAGCACCAGCTGGAGCTACGCCAAGAGAGGATATTCCTACCCCCCACATTATGGCTACTTTCTCAAAAAATGAGCAGGCTAAATCCAAGGAGAGGGGGGCAGAGGTGTCAGAGGCAGACCACCAAGATTCTGGCAGAAGAAATGAAAGATGATATAATCATTAATTTCAGTAGCCATCAAGTCTCTGACGCTGAAAGAAGTGTCCTCTCTAAAGGATTACAATTTATCCCTACCCAGCAGGCTGATGACTTCTCAACACAAATTGATCTGTATAAATTTAAAAGACAATTGTACTTAAAGGAATACTTTGGATCAGCAGACAACATGGAAGTGGGATTAAAGAAAAAGAGTGAATTTGATCCTAAAAGTAACAACCACAGCATCCATAAATTTGTTAGAGTAATAGATCAACAAATTACCAATAGTGTCCAATTGAACCAAAATATACAGAGAATTAATCTTAACAAGGAAGAGAGAACTGCACTGAAAAATCTGAGAGAGAACCATCAACTTGTGATCTGTGAAGCTGATAAAGGTGGTGCGCTGGTTTTACAGGATTACAAAGACTACAGAAAGGAGATCATGTTCCAACTAAGTGATACTCAGACATACCGCAAACTTGAGGGTGATCCAACTAAAGAATTTAAAAAGAAAATTGATGATTACATTAAGAACGTCGTGGAATTGGGATTCCTACCTAAACATCTTGGAGAATATATGATCACAGAATTCCCTATTACACCTATAATCTACACACTCCCCAAGGTGCACATAGATCCTAAACATCCACCTGGGCAACCTATTGTATCGTCTCGTGGCTCCATTCTACAGCCAATTGCTACATATTTGGACACCTTACTGCAACCTCTGGTATACAACATGCCTACATTCCTATTGGATTCCATACAGGTGATCCAGCTGATCAAAAATATGTCTGTGGTTGAGGCTGATGACTGGCTGGTAACGTTGGACGTTACCAGCCTATACACTGTAATTCCTCACGATGAAGGATTGGCAGCAATAAAAAGGAAATTACTCCAGTACCCATACGTGGGTCCCCCTCTTGATGTCATTCTTGAACTCACTGAGTTCTGCCTAAAATATAACTATTTTAAATTTGAAAATAGTTATTTTCTCCAAGTGGCCGGAACAGCAACGGGCTCTAATGTAGCACCAGCGTATGCCAATTTGTATATGGCTTGTTTTGAAGAAAGCTACACACTGGCATTTAAAGATCCGAGGGTAAAAGAATTCAAACATTACATAGATGATCTACTGCTAATTTGGAGTGGTACAAGAGATGAGTTGGATGATTGGTTACTATCTCTAAATCTACAGAATCCAAACTTGAAGTTTAAGATGAACTGTGACCAAACTAGCATTGACTTTCTAGATCTAAGGATCATGAAGGATGGTACCAGGCTCATCACCACTTTATTTCACAAAAGTACCGACAGAAATTCCTTGCTGGACGCCACCAGCTGCCACCATCCTAATCTAAAGAAAGCCTTGTCTAGATCCCAGTTTCAAAGGGTTGTTAGGAATAATAGTGATTCCACCAAAAAGGCCAAACAACTGGATGAGATGTACAACAAATTCAGAGCAAGAGGATATAAAGATAAAGTCCTGTGTGGTCCCCTCAGTGATGCTCTTCTTATGACACAAGAACAAGAACTTGTGAAAAAAGTTCATGATTCCACTAAAAAGAGACTCATTTTTCCTATCTTATCTCACCAGATAAGATGGAAGTACCGAAGATACTCAAACAGAATTGGGACACTATCAGATCTGATACTGCCTTGCCGTTTAAGGATTTTGCTAATCCTATGGTTGGTTATAGGAGGGGTGGATCCTTACGTGATTTACTTTTACGTACAGACAACAAACCATGTTACACCAACAGAACCTGGCTAGGCAGTGATAGGAACGGTTGCTACCGGTGAAGTGGATGTGTGACCTGTAGTGGATTGTCCCAAGGGAAATTTTTTGTACACCCTTGGAGGAATAGACATTTTGACATCTACTACAGGGTCACATGTACCACTACACATGTGGTATATATGATTCATTGCCCCTGTGGGCTGTTCTATGTAGGGAAGACCCAGGACGATCTTCGTACTCGTATGGCCAACCATAGGTCGGCTATATGGTTAGCTCTCAACACTGGGAGCTCTGAACAGCCAGTGGCATGGCATTTCTTACTTCAAAAGCATGGTGTCTCGGATTTGAGATACATGATTATTGATCATGTGCCAGCACCAGTGAGGGGAGGTAACAGGGGTAATATTCTTCTCCAGAGAGAATCCAAGTGGATTTTCACGCTGGAGACCCTAATACCCAGAGGTTTAAACACAATTTCGACCTACATTGTTTTTTATAATTTAGACCACCTCCTGTCTAGATGATATATATACATTTGTTAATGTTGGCCTAAATTGAGGTCTTGTCTGGTGTGGGGAGTACTATTTCTGGTTAGTTAGTGTGCCCCTTCCTGCCTTTACGACATGCTTGACTTCATGTAAAACCTAGTATAGGTTTTCTCAGTATGAACCTCCACTGTATATATACGTGTTTTAAAAATTATTATGTCCTGAGACCATGGTATGGTGAACTATCTATGTATTTATCAGTAGTTTCCCATGCACCTCCATTGGTGTTTGTTATCTATTGCCCCTTTGTTTATAATCCTGATTCCACATAAGATAGGAGTAATTTGGGTAGGTATATATTTACTGCGGTATGCTATACATTTAATCTGATATGCCTTGCAATATGCTGCAGTTAGTGCGGGTATAACCAAAATGTACATTTACACTGTTAATGCATTTATTGTTGCAGAGGCATTTATGTATATACCGTTAGTTGATGTACTTGCGTACTTGTATACATACATATACTTATGTATATACCGTTAGTTGATGTGCTTGTGTTGCTAACATACTCTGATTCTTTATGCTCTATGTGCCATGCAGCCTTATGTATATGTTTTTAACTTTTGATAACTTTATTTCAAACGTTGGCCCAGATGGGGACCGGTAATCCTGTGCGTGCATGCGCAGTGGCGTATTGGGGCTGATCGGTTTTCCGGATGCGGCAGAGCATCTTCACTAAGGGGGATGATGGTGGCACTTATAAGAGGTGGTAAGTTGTTTAGTTTTTGTAAGTCTGAGGACGGGCTACGGCCCGAAAATGTTAACTTATGTACTAATTTGTACTATTTGCAAGTAAACTTTTGCTTATTTTCAAACGCCAGTGAGTGCTTGCTTATTTGGGACTGTATACTATTTGTTTGCAACAGCACCCTGGGAGTTGGCATATTGTGCGAGTGCTGGGTTCCTGGACTGTGTGGTATATATATATATATATATATATATATATATATATATATATATATATATATATATGTATATATACACACACAAGTATATTTGTATATGTATGTATGTATATATATATATATATATATATATATATATATATATATATATATATATATAGATAGATATAACAACAATTAAAATTATAGGGAGGCGAAAAGTGAGTTTAAAATCCTCCACTAAATACAATAGAGAAAATAACTCATTGTGTAAACCATTTACAAATCTAAACAAGTCAGAAGACTTGCTTTAAAACCAGAAACTCTCTGACTACACTGTTTCCAATACAGCAAAGGAATCTGGGTAAGATATGCAAATGAGGTTCACAATGACTCACCTTTTTACTTTTAGCCTGCTTTTTAAAGACAGACTTCCCTTTATGCCATAGCACTGCTGCATTACTCAGCTTTGATGCTTAGCTAGGGTTAGTACAGTGATTTAGACCAATCCCAGGACAGCTGTTTCGTGGTTTTGCCACTCATCAGCTGGGAGTAGGTTAAATCACTGCTTGGTAAAGTTCATTTCTGGGGGAAATTCAACAACAATTAAAAAAAAAAAATTAAAAATGAGACCTCATATCTTTGAGCCAGTGACGTGCGGTGAGGTCAGAGGCTAGTGAGGCACTACTGGCTATGATATGCTGTTGAGACAAATATATGAACCCGGTAGAGGTAGCTTAAATTTACAGTTAAATTAGGCTGTACAATGGCAATTATCATTCTTTACAACACACACATACAAGACAGACACTAAATCAATTGTTTCTCAACTGCAGTCCTCAAGTACCCCCAATAGGGCAGGTTTTCATTACAGCTGATCCAGTGCACAGATAAAAAAACAAAAGCTAATTGGTGAGAGCAGGTAAGTAACCATGGTGTTACTGATCAGCTGATTGGCCTGTTTGGGGGTACTTAAGGAGTGGACCGCAGTTGAAAAGCACTGCACTAAAGCACCAGCTCATCTGCAATGTGTTGATTACCTGGAGAATAAAGCACACATACTCTGCCCGCTGACACACACACTACATGCACACTAGGTATAAGGCACAAGTAGCTAACTAGGTGTAAGCACAGGTAGCCATCTTTGAAAGGGGCACAGGCAGCTATCTAGAGATAAACCACAGTTTGACAATCTTGGAAAAAGTCACATACAACTATCTAGATTCAAGGCAACTTTGGATAAAGCACAGTTAGCTTTCTATCATGATTAAGGCAGATAAAATCATCTTAGAATAATGTACAGGCTTTTCAGGCATCCATCTAGAGGTGAACACAGACATCTTGAAAAACACATAACTGTTTATGTACAGAACAACAGCCACCTTGTAATAAGCCACGCATTTCTTTCTATTTGTAAGGTACATGAAACTATTATTAAATAAGTTACAATTAGTATCTGCGGGTACCGGGGTAAGACAGACAATCATAAAACTAATCACAAGTCACTATTTAATAAATATACTTAGGGAAGCCATCTTGAAATGAGTAACAGATCTTTATGGATTTTGCACTTATCTCATCAATCATTACTTCATTTTCAGGCACTGAATACATATTTTTACTCCTCTATAAAAAGTCAGTACTCCATTACTTATAGTGAATACCTCATGTCCCAGTTCATCAGACAGCATCTACTGCCCCATTATGTAGAGCATCTCTCTTCATTAACCTCATAAAGACAATTCACTTTAGTGAATTAGTCAATATTACTAAAGTAATTACATCATTAATACCCAATGATATAAAGTATATTTTTACTTTGGGATTAAATATATAATTTAATGGGCATTTATTTTTAGAATTTAATTTATGTTACAGCACTTAACCTTTTGGCTTCCAATGAGTTGCCATGGAATGGAATGTTTTGCATCTCTTTCTGGCTAAGTGGTTAAAACCTGGAGTTATACGAATTGCAGGCTACTATTTGTGTGCATGGTAATGGTTATTATCAGACTTCTGTACCTTCCACTGGCATTGTCCTATTAGTATTTGGATTGCATTTGAAATTATAATTTTATGTAGCCCCTAAAGACTGGGGCTGTCACTGTGCCAGTGTGTGTGGTTGAAAACAAATAGAATGAGTTCAGCACCCAATTTCTTTAGAAACTTTCACAAATACTTTTTCAGAGAGCACCCTGCACGCTGTTGTAGGGGTCCTGCTCACCCTTAAAGTCAGTGTAAATGACATGAAGAAACAACAGCACTTTTGTGCAAATGAACACACCGTTCTTTATTATACTGATAGGTCCAAAAACTGTTTTTGGACAGGACCTATCACTATAATAAAGACATTTGTGTCCATTTGCACAAAAGTGCCTTTATTTCTTCACGTCATTTACACCCGTGTGTGGGGTTCCTGTATGACAAAGATCATGTATAGGTCATTAACAGTAAGAGGAGCTGCCTATGGTTATGGTAAACAAGTTATAGAAGGAGGTACATAGTGCAGAGCGTACACTATTAGTACACACTGCACAACATACCCATGTACACAGACATTCTCACACACACACACATGTACACAAACATTCACACACACATTCACACACACTGCACAACATACACATGTACAGTTGTACACATTTAGACACACACACACACCGCACAACGCACACATGTACACAAACATACACACACACTGCACAACATACACATGTACAGTTGTACACATTCACACACACACACTGCACAACATACACATGTACAGTTGTACACATTCACACACACACACTGCACAACATACACATGTACAGTTGTACACATTCACACACACACACTGCACAACATACACATGTACAGTTGTACACATGCACACACACACTGCACAACATACACATGTACAGTTGTACACATTCACACACACTGCACAACATACACATGTACAGTTGTACACATTCACACACACACTGCACAACATACACATGTACACAAACATTCACAAACACTGCACAACATGCACATGTACAGTTGTACACATTCACACACACACTGCACAACATACACATGTACACAAACATTCACACACACTGCACAACATACACATGTACAGTTGTACACATTCACACACACACTGCACAACATACACATGTACACAAACATTCACACACACTGCACAACATGCACATGTACAGTTGTACACATTCACACACACACTGCACAACATACACATGTACACAAACATTCACACACACTGCACAACATACACATGTACAGTTGTACACATTCACACACACACACTGCACAACATACACATGTACAGTTATACACATTCACACACACACACTGCACAACATACACATGTACAGTTGTACACATTCACACACACACACACTGCACAACATACACATGTACAGTTGTACACATTCACACACACACACACTGCACAACATACACATGTACAGTTGTACACATTCACACACACACACTACACAACATACACATGTACAGTTGTACACATTCACACACACACACTGCACAACATACACATGTACAGTTGTACACATTCACACACACACACTGCACAACATACACATGTACAGTTGTACACATTCACACACACACACTGCACAACATACACATGTACAGTTGTACACATTCACACACACACTGCACAACATACACATGTACAGTTGTACACATTCACACACACACACTGCACAACATACACATGTACAGTTGTACACATTCACACACACACTGCACAACATACACATGTACAGTTGTACACATTCACACACACACTGCACAACATACACATGTACAGTTGTACACATTCACACACACACACTGCACAACATACACATGTACAGTTGTACACATTCATACACACACGCTGCACAACATACACATGTACAGTTGTACACATACACACACACACTGCACAACATACACATGTACAGTTGTACACATTCACACACCCTGCACAACATACACATGTACAGTTGTACACATTCACACACACACACTGCACAACATACACATGTACAGTTGTACACATTCACACACACACTGCACAACATACACATGTACAGTTGTACACATTCACACACACACTGCACAACATACACATGTACAGTTGTACACATTCACACACACACTGCACAACATACACATGTACAGTTGTACACATTCACACACACACTGCACAACATACACATGTACAGTTGTACACATTCACACACACACACACTGCACAACATACACATGTACAGTTGTACACATTCACACACACACACTGCACAACATACACATGTACAGTTGTACACATTCACACACACACACTGCACAACATACACATGTACAGTTGTACACATTCACACACACACTGCACAACATACACATGTACACAAACATTCACACACACATGTACAGTTGTACACATTCACACACACACACTGCACAACATACACATGTACAGTTGTACACATTCACACACACACACACTGCACAACATACACATGTACAGTTGTACACATTCACACACACACACTGCACAACATACACATGTACAGTTGTACACATTCACACACACACACTGCAGAACATACACATGTACAGTTGAACACATTCACACACACTGCACAACATACACATGTACAGTTGTACACATTCACACACACACTGCACAACATACACATGTACACAAACATTCACACACACATGTACAGTTGTACACATTCACACACACACACTGCACAACATACACATGTACAGTTGTACACATTCACACACACACACTGCACAACATACACATGTACAGTTGTACACATTCACACACACACTGCACAACATACACATGTACACAAACATTCACACACACATGTACAGTTGTACACATTCACACACACACACTGCACAACATACACATGTACACAAACATTCACACACACACACACACACACACTACACAAGGTGTTAACTTTCAGATTTTAATAATGCATCATCTAGGAAAACAAAAGGAGGTTCATGGTGTAAAGCCATAAATTTTTTACTGCCAGTGTTCTACACAAACTTTTTGGAAAAGATTAACCAGCATAATACACATTACTTACTGTTTTCAGTAGGAGTGGGTTTAATCCTTGTGCCTCTGAAGTAAAAGCATCAGTATGTGGGCTAGAAGCACTGGGCAGATTTTCAATCACGTAGCTGCAGAGGGGAAAGCAGTGAGAGAACAGCAGAGACTCAGCAGAGAAAAGAAAACTGAGTGAAACTAACAGTCTGATCCTATCACTGTTTCTTTTTCCTCTGCAGAATCTCTGCTGTTCTCTCACTGTCATTACTTTTCCTTCTGCAGTACTGAGGTTGCAAAGCTGCCTAGTGCTTCCCAGCTCACACAGCCACAGCTAGCACAGTGAATTCAGAATAAACAGTAGTGATGTGCAGTTCATGAACGAATCGTTCATTTGAACTGATTCTTTTTACTGAACTGTATGAATCAGTTCACCAGACTGAACTGATTCGTTTGTAACAGTTCAGTTCCTGAGTCAGCTCAGTCAGACAGGCAGCATGTAATATGATCCTAGAGTGAGGTCTCAGTGATTCATAGCAGAACCAGAGTTATAACACAGTTGCTAATGAATCACTGAGTTAACAGTACACAGTACAGTACACTGATTCAACAGCATGTAATATGATCCTAGAGTGAGTCTCAGTGATTCATAGCAGAAGCAGAGTTATAACACAGTTGCTAATGAATCACTGAGTTAACAGTACACAGTACAGTACACTGATTCAACAGCATGTAATATGATCCTAGAGTGAGTCTCAGTGATTCATAGCAGAACCAGAGTTATAACACAGTTGCTAATGAATCACTGAGTTAACAGTACACAGTACACTGATTCAGTACACTGATTCAACAGCACAGCACTCATACATATGATCCTATGCTAGAGTGAGCATAAGGACCCCCTGTAACCCTGTAAACAATGTCCATTTTCCACCCCTTTCACAGCTCTAATTAACTGGGATCTAATAGCACCAGCTCGAAGGGGGCACCCTGCAGGGTCACAGTAATGCGGTGGTATTCAGGGGTTCAAAGGGTTAACCTTGTAGTTATTTGGGAATCTGCCAGAAGGAATCAATGGTTTATTAAGAGAACACCGTATCTTATAGTTAATGTAATTGGGACACTTTAATTCTGGGTTGTTGCTTTTCTATGATATGGGCAGTTTAGAATGAGCGGGTTAATATGGCTGGGAGCATAACAATGATGGATATATTATGTTGTAAATAGACGCGCGTTCTAATTGGAGGTGAAGTATAGCAGGGCTATTCCATCTCCCCTATTCTAGCTGCATTGGTCCTGTGCTTGGCGGATTCGTGCACACTACTGTAGAAGCTTCAACGGCCTGATAAGTAGGTGCGCGTCTGCTACTGCCAGCCATTTGTTGTCTATCAGTGCAGGCGCGCTACCGCAGCATCTTCCTGATTGCTGCCGTTGAAGCTTCTACAGTAGTGTGCACGAATCCGCCAAGCACAGGACCAATGCAACTAGAATAGGGGAGACGGAAGAGCCCTGCTATACTTCACCTCCAATTAGAACGCGCGTCTATTTACAACATAATATATCCATCATTGTTATGCTCCCAGCCATATTAACCCGCTCATTCTAAACTGCCCATGTCATAGAAAAGCAACAACCCAGAATTAAAGTGTCCCAATTACATTAACTATAACGATACGGTGTTCTCTTAATAAACCATCGATTCCTTCTGGCAGATTCCCAAATAACTACAAGGTTAACCCTTTGAACCCCTGAATACCACTGCATTACTGTGACCCTGCAGGGTGCCCCCTTCAAGCTGGTGCTATTAGATCCCGGTTAATTAGAGTAGGTGAACTGATGAATCGGTACATGAACCGGTTCAGTTAATCGAACCGTCCGAAATGAACCGATTCATCAGGATGAACCGAGCTTCACATCACTAATAAACAGGAGTAAGCCTGAAGCAGGGAAGTCAGTGATGCGATTTTACAAGGAAGACCTCAGTGGGTTAAAGGTCAGCCAATAGAAGGAGCAGGGAAAGCTAGCTAGAGAGGGGGAAGCTGAAACTTGTCTGCATGCTCAAGTTACAAGCCCGTTCATAACAGCAGCAGTAACAAAGTGATCACACCGGCATCTGTGTGCAGCAATAACAAAGTGATCACACCGGCATCTGTGTGCAGCAATAACAAAGTGATCACACCGGCATCTGTGTGCAGCAGTAACAAAGTGATCACACCGGCATCTGTGTGCAGCAATAACAAAGTGATCACACCGGCATCTGTGTGCAGCAATAACAAAGTGATCACACCGGCATCTGTGTGCAGCAATAACAAAGTGATCACACCGGCATCTTTGTGCAGCAATAACAAAGTGATCACATCGGCATCTTTGTGCAGCAATAACAAAGTGATCACACCGGCATCTGTGTGCAGCAATAACAAAGTGATCACACCGGCATCTGTGTGCAGCAATAACAAAGTGATCACACCGGCATCTGTGTGCAGCAATAACAAAGTGATCACACCGGCATCTGTGTGCAGCAGTAACAAAGTGATCACACCGGCATCTGTGTGCAGCAATAACAAAGTGATCACACCGGCATCTTTGTGCAGCAATAACAAAGTGATCACATCAGCATCTTTGTGCAGCAATAAGAAAGTGATCACACCGGCATCTGTGTGCAGCAATAACAAAGTGATCACACCGGCATCTGTGTGCAGCAATAACAAAGTGATCACACCGGCATCTGTGTGCAGCAATAACAAAGTGATCACATCGGCATCTTTGTGCAGCAATAAGAAAGTGATCACACCGGCATCTGTGTGCAGCAATAACAAAGTGATCACACCGGCATCTGTGTGCAGCAATAACAAAGTGATCACACCGGCATCTGTGTGCAGCAATAACAAAGTGATCACACCGGCATCTGTGTGCAGCAATAACAAAGTGATCACATCGGCATCTTTGTGCAGCAATAACAAAGTGATCACATCGGCATCTGTGTGCAGCAATAACAAAGTGATCACACCGGCATCTGTGTGCAGCAATAACAAAGTGATCACATCGGCATCTTTGTGCAGCAATAACAAAGTGATCACATCGGCATCTGTGTGCAGCAATAACAAAGTGATCACACCGGCATCTGTGTGCAGCAATAACAAAGTGATCACATCGGCATCTTTGTGCAGCAATAACAAAGTGATCACATCGGCATCTGTGTGCAGCAATAACAAAGTGATCACACCGGCATCTGTGTGCAGCAATAACAAAGTGATCACACCGGCATCTGTGTGCAGCAATAACAAAGTGATCACACCGGCATCTGTGTGCAGCAATAACAAAGTGATCACACCGGCATCTGTGTGCAGCAATAACAAAGTGATCACACCGGCATCTTTGTGCAGCAATAACAAAGTGATCACACCGGCATCTGTGTGCAGCAATAACAAAGTGATCACACCGGCATCTGTGTGCAGCAATAACAAAGTGATCACACCGGCATCTGTGTGCAGCAATAACAAAGTGATCACACCGGCATCTGTGTGCAGCAATAACAAAGTGATCACACCGGCATCTTTGTGCAGCAATAACAAAGTGATCACACCGGCATCTGTGTGCAGCAATAACAAAGTGATCACACCGGCATCTGTGTGCAGCAATAACAAAGTGATCACACCGGCATCTGTGTGCAGCAATAACAAAGTGATCACACCGGCATCTGTGTGCAGCAATAACAAAGTGATCACACCGGCATCTGTGTGCAGCAATAACAAAGTGATCACACCGGCATCTTTGTGCAGCAATAACAAAGTGATCACACCGGCATCTTTGTGCAGCAATAACAAAGTGATCACACCGGCATCTTTGTGCAGCAATAACAAAGTGATCACACCGGCATCTTTGTGCAGCAATAACAAAGTGATCACACCGGCATCTTTGTGCAGCAATAACAAAGTGATCACACCGGCATCTTTGTGCAGCAATAACAAAGTGATCACACCGGCATCTGTGTGCAGCAATAACAAAGTGATCACACCGGCATCTTTGTGCAGCAATAACAAAGTGATCACACCGGCATCTTTGTGCAGCAGAACAGCTAATCGTCTGCCTTTCCTTACAGAGACACACATGGCTGTCAGAACTGTGGTGTTTGTCACACCAATTTATAAGTTATGCCATTTATTAACCTTGTTTATTTTATATAACATTTTTGCTGCCTAAAACCTAAGTTAGGCAGCAAAAATGTTACATAAAATAAACAAGGTTAATAAATGGCATAACTTATAAATTGGTGTGAAAAACACCACAGTATAGTATAAAAACACTGACAAACAGTAACAGTTACTAAAAATAGTAAGACGTTCTGAACGAGGGTGGCTAAGTTGAAATGCAATGTATTAGTAAAATCTAACACTACTCGACTCTCACTGGAGTCTGGTCTCTACTGTTATTATTAGCCACCACTGAGCTGATGTTCTGACCTGTCACCTGTCCTTCCTGAACAGCCACCAAGCTAGCACTGAGCACGCCACGGCCAAAGTTCATTCACTGTTCACATGTTGATGTTTGAAATTGACAATGACATTTTTCAATTTCAATCTGACCCCAGGCCCTCCTCACCACCCCTCCGTGTCTGTGACTATCTGTCACCACGCACGCACCACTCAGCTCACCTTCCTCTCTGGCTAAGCTCCGGCTCCTAGTAGTCCTCCTGTCCGACTCCTCCTGACACCACCAATGCGGCTGCGCAACTATTTCCCGCCCGGCAACTCAGCCTAGAGACTCAGACATACTGATGTCTGATTGGCTGAGGGGCGGGCAGGCAGGGCTCCCGAGGCTAGCCTCCAGTGTGAGCAGTTATGGGCTGCAATAGAGACTGCTGCATTAGCTATTATTCCCCACTGGGTGGCAGTCTCTAAAGCAGCCCATAACATAACAGACTATTACATTCATATTGCGCAATGGAAGGACAGCTGGCCTCTACCTTTTTGCGCAATATGAATGTAGTAACTTAATGTAACGTTTTTTTTTTAAAACAATAAAATTACAATAACATACATAATTTGGTGGAGGGGTGGGGGGGGTAGGGGGGTCACCTTTTCATATGAAGAAAAAAAAGCATTTTTTTTTTATTTTTTTTATTTTTTATATAAAAAAAAGCATGTAATTCCCACATTGGCCAGGGGAGGCACTGCCTCACCTGCCTCCAATGAATGCACGTCACTGCTTTGAGCCCTTATTACTTTTATTGTATTTTTAAAAAAAATATTTTTATTAGACAGTGTTAAAGGGACAGTCTATTTCAGAATTGTTAATTCCTTAAAAAGATAGATAATTTCTTTAGTACCTTTTCCCCAGTTTTTCATAACCAACACTGTTATATTAATATACTTTTTATTTCTGTGATTACTTTGGATTTTAGCCAATCAGTAACTCCACACATGAACTAACACCCTCTAGCTGTGAAAAACTGTCAAATGCATTGAGATAAGGGACAACCTTCAAGGGCTTAGAAATTAGCATATGAACCTACTTAGGCTTAGCTTTCAACTAAGAATACCGCATGCAAACAACCGCGATAAACCCCTTTTTGCTTGCATGTAACTGTTAGCACACCACTAATTAGGGCCGATTTATCATGGCCCGAATGGGGTCAAATACATCTGTTTCCGCACAAGCCTTCAGGCTCGCCGGAAACAGGAGTTAAGAAGCAGTGGTCTTAAATACACATATAAATGTATAACTTAAACATGTGAAATAAATACACATATAAATACATATGTACACACATATATATATATATATATATATATATATATATATACGCACATCTGTAGACTATATATATTTATATATATATATATATATATATATATATACATACACACACACATCTGTATAATATATATATATATATATATATATATATATATATATATATGTTAAAGCCCTTTGCCTTCCTTTTTTTTTCTAACACCTGAGAACTCATATCTTGGAACTCGTAACTTTTTGTGCACTATTTATTTTTAATAATTTCTATTAGATAGTGTTATTATGAGTGCACCTGTACTTTGTAATGTATTTTTGTAGTGTTTTATGACACTTTGTTTCGCAAAACAGGTAACCAGAGCTCTGAGCACGTGCTATACCGATGAGCTATAACTTGTTATACAAGCGCTACACCCCATTTATGGAAACATTCTTGATACCCTCTTTGTTAGCACGCCACTCGTAACCTGGGTCTTTATATCTTTAACTAATTAACACCTAGATTACGAGTTTTATGCTAAACAAAACTAACGAAACTAACGCCAAAAAAGTTGCGTTATTTCATTCGCCATAGCGCTGCCATTAAGATTTATTGAAGAGCCTCCTTGTGTGTGCGATATGGAGGCGTTAAGCTCAATACCGCAAAAAAAAAACAAGGGCTGCTTTGACACGCTCGTGCATGCTTTCCCCCATAGAAATGAATGGGGAGAGAGTGTTAGAAAAAACCTAACACCTGAAGTGCTAAATGAAAAATCTCCTTAACGCATCCCCATTGATGTCTATGGGGGAAAAAAAAAGTTATGTTTAAACCTAACACCCTAACATAAACCTCAAGTCTAAACACCCCTAATCTGCCGCTCGACATCGCCGACACCTAAATAAGGTTATTAACCCTTAATCTGCCGCCCCCAACATCGCTGACACTAATAAACGTTATTACCCCTATTCTGTCGCTCCCCGACATAGCTGACACTATATTAAAGTTATTAACCCCTATTCCACCGCTCCCTGACATCGCCAACACTATAATAAAGTTATTAACCCCTATTCCGCCTCTCCCCGACATCGCCGACACTAATAAAAGCTATTAACCCCTAATTTGCCGCTCCCCGACATCGCCACCACAACCCCTTAGCCTCTGGCCTCCCACATCGCCGCCACTAAATAAACCTATTAACCCCTAAACCTCCAGCCTCCCACATCGCCGTCACTAAATAAACCTATTAGCCCCTAAACCTCTGGCCTGCCACATTACAGCCACTAAATAAATCTATTACCCCTAAACCGCCGGCCCCCCACATTGCAAAACACTAAATTAAACTATTAACCACTAAACCTAACACCCCCTAACTTTAAATTAAAATTACAATACAACTATATTTAAATAAATACAAACTTACCTGTAAAATAAAAATAAACCTAACATTAAACTATAAATTAACCTTACATAACTATTCTAATAAAATAAAAAAATACTACCAATTAAAAAATCTTAATTACAAATGTAAAAAACCTAACGCTATGAAAAACATTAAAAAATGAAAAATTACAAAGAATAATAAAAACTAAATTACAAAAAATAAAAAATGCTAAGCTTACAAAAAATAATAAACTAAATTATCAAAAATTAAAATAATTAGGGGGGCGGAGCCAACAAGCAGAGCGACCAGACGTGCATCTCTAGAGCTCCTCAGATATAATTATATAAAGTGATATATGTATTATCTAGGAGATCTCTTTCTACCTGTTATTCAGGATTTATATTGAATCTACATTGACGATTAGGCACTGAGAGAACTAACTGGGAACTTCACAGATAAATAACGCCTAAAGCTGGTCCCACATTTCTATCTACAGTGGCGCGAATCGCCATTTTGACTCAGAATGGAGCCTTTAACCAGATGGGAGGCTAGACTGGAACAATCGCTCCAAACCTGTTACGGGGAGCTGCAGAGTGACCTGGCCGCCTTAGCAGACAAGTTGATAGCAATGTTACCCCGCCGGCCTCTAGACCGAGAGTCATCGGAGCTTGTAACATACCCTCCTCTGCAGAGCGCTATAAGGGTTACTCCAGATCTTGCTGATGGGCTCACTTCTGATCCTGACATGGAGGTATCGCATAGTGGCTCACTGATGGACATGTTAGACCTAAACAATAAGAGGCAATCCACGGAGGCCGCATCTAGCCTGATCGATGGGGGGCTTCAGCTTAGTCCCACGGAGCATTTTGAACAACTCAACAGCACCACAGAAGCCTTGTGCAATCAATCACCTACCGGGTGCTCCTACGGCTCTGATCAGGTAAACAAAGGCTACCGGTCTATATATTTTACCCACAAGAGACTATTTTACATCTGGACTTGGAAGGTCATAACTTTTGGGGGCAATTGTGATGCGCTTTCTCGGAGCGCTATTATTACTACCGGTGTTTCATTGAGAGCTCTGAGCAGCTGTTGGAGGCGGCTGTGGGATCCAGGGCAAATCAGATACCGCATACAAGAAGAGAAAATTCCAATAGTGTTCGGAGGAAATTAAAAGTTGAAGTGGGGTAAATTCATTTCTACGGCCTCGATATTTTGGGCACCTGGCTCACGCAGTGCAAGCTACATTACCTAAAGTACTAGTCTCTAAACCACCGTGGACTGGCTTGATTTCATTCTCATAGTCAGTAATGGAGCCGGTGCTGAGTAGGAAAGACCCCTTACCTTCCTTAGTGAACTATGGTCGCTATTCATACGATATAAAAGTTAAGACTATGTTCAGGACTGTAGTTAAAGTTTGCCTATATTGGATGTTCATTATTTCTCTGTTTATGTAACAGTGCTACCTTTTTCCTATGTGTTATTGAGGGGTCTGTCTTAACGTGTATACAATGTATGTTCTTGGGGGTTAATCTTTTATAAGCAATATGGTGTCAGTTAATCTATATTACAGCAAATACAGTAAGCTTCCTTATATAATGTGATGTACATGTGGATCCCTGTTTGAGAGCTACGCTACTCCTACTTTGCACTTATAGGTAATATACCTAGCTAGCTACATGAATGAA
Source organism: Bombina bombina (assembly GCF_027579735.1). Taxonomy (NCBI): domain Eukaryota; kingdom Metazoa; phylum Chordata; class Amphibia; order Anura; family Bombinatoridae; genus Bombina; species Bombina bombina. The sequence continues at coordinate 1,524,401,239 of NC_069499.1, read as the reverse complement.
TCTTGGGGATGCTAAAATGTCTCAGAGATCTAGCTCACATTTAGACATCCAAGCCTCTTAGCAGATATGGTTCTCCTTTTATTTATAAAACATATATGTGTTGCTCTAATGCCTTTCAACGTATACTTATGCCTGTTTCTTGAGGGTCATTTGATACTATAATTTACAGTCTAGGCTTTGGACCCTAGTTCTTTACCACTATGTACATAACGGAGGGATAGCATATGGTGATCTGCTATAAGACGGGTTTTAGCATAGTTTTGATTATGTAGGTTTCTTTTGAGCCCTCTGACATGACCAAGTCTGTTAACTCAATGTGGTGGCCTACACCCTAATACAGATAAGTTCTTGGCACAGGCTAAGCTGCAGTAATCCTTTATAGATGGTATATGTTACTTGTCTTGCGACATGGTACCTATGTAGGGAGTATAGGATATTAAAATATTGAACTGCTGTTAAATGCCACAGTTGTGCCTCTACCCCCCCCCTCCCTATACCTTATATTTACTTCCAAGTTTACAAGGGGCTCCTCCTCTGTCTATTGATAACTATATATTGTATATCTAGCCTACATGTTCTATACTACCCATTATTCTACCATAAACCTGTGATACCTCAGAGAAACCTGACCCTTGCTAGGAAAGCATTTTAATATGATATGTCTCATAGCGTTTATTCTACTAGTCCTCAGCTATACATTTTCTAAATGTGATCTACTATATATCATAGCTAGTTACCCTGTATAATCTTATTATATGTAAGCTCAGCACATGCTTGGTGTATTGCTTATCTTGCCCTTTACAGTTTGTAGGGGGGGTATCTTATGGTTCGCCCATATGCTGTTCTTTTTGTATCTTTTGCTGTGCTATGGCTATGTACTTTAAGAGGATATAGTTGAATGTGCAGTTTATGTATCCTTATGCAACTAGGTCTAGGCACTGCTTTATATGCAACTTCAGTACTGACAGTATGTTTTTAATAATGTATTAGATATATGGAGCACACAGGAAGTATCATTCCAAGATTGCTGAAAATTTTAAGCCTCCTTTATATTCTACTATATGCTAAAAAGCGATTAGCTACATCTAAAATCCTTATCATATCTAGGGGGGAAAAAAAAAACAAAAAAACATCCACTCATATATTTTTGCTGCAGGACACACGGTTTGAGCTTAGATCAATGGGTCCATTTACATTGCATTTAGATAGATACTCAAATCTGACTATAGTTATTTAACTTTCCTTTCTCAGATTTGTGTAGAATAATTACACTCGGTGCCAGATCATGGTTAATAGTTAGAGCGGCCTTAGGGCCCCTATACAGCTGCTCCTCATTTACATTAAGATGTCACAGCATGTCATTACATATTTCTAAGTAGCTGAATGCTCCATGGCACAACTAACTCATGTTTACATTGACACTGCTGACAGGCCTAAGGTCTTTATGATCGGGCACTCCTAAGTTTCCACCATGTACCCTAACCTACTTACACTTAAATATGGCTCCGCCCCCCACCCCTTCCCCTATGTGTATAGCGGTGCTTACCCGCTGAAGTTCCCCTTCCCCCCTATATATCTCGGCCCAAGAGTGGCTGATACATATGTTAATTCTCCACAGGCTGATATCTTGGTCTCAGGTAATTTTCTGTTATACTGTGGAGATCATACGTTAATAATATAACATAAAATGAAGTTCTACTTTATCTCGCCTAAACTATTGTCTATCTTCATATTCAGATTTTATATGTATTTATCTTGCTACATGTGCATATTGCTTTTTCAATAATGCCTATGTATAGACAATGTATTACTCTCTTTGTTGTAACCTTGGCCTTAGGGCGAGTCTTGTTTGTTGATATATGCTTTAACTTCAATAAAAAAATTATTTGGAAAAAAAAAATTTTAAAATAATTACACCTAATCTAATAGCCCTATAAAATAAAAAGCCCCTTCAAAATAAAACACCCCTTAGCCTACAATAAACTACCAATAGCCCTTAAAAGGGCCATTTGTAGGGCATTGCCCTAAGTTAAACAGCTCTTTCACCTGTAAAAAAAAATACAAAGTCCCCCAACAGTAAAACCTACCAGCCAACCAACCCCCAAAATAAAAACCTAACTCTAAAAAACACCTAAGCTATCCATAGCCCCTAAAGGGGCATTTGTATGGGCATTGCTCTTAAAAGGGCATTCAGCTCTTTTTCACTGCCCTTAAAAGGGCATTCAGCTCTTTTCCAAAAGCCCAAAGCCCTAATCTAAAAAAAAACACCCCAAAAAATGAAAAAACAAAACAAAAAACTAACACTAACCCCAGAATATCTACTCATGGTTCCTGAAGTCCAGACATCCATCTTCATCCAGACGGCGTGAAGTCTTCATCCAGGTAGCGACACCTTCATCCATCTCGGGGACGTCTTCTATCTTAATCCTGGCGGTGCAGAGCCATCCTGGAAGCCGAGCCCATCCTGCGCGGAGCTTCCTCTTCTTTTTTTTTTTTATAGGGCTATTAGATTAGGTGTAATTGTTTTTATTTTTGATTATTTTGTTTTAATATTTTTTTATTTTTTTTTAAGTTTTAAATATTTTTATTGAGAAACAGTAAAATAAATGTACAAATACCAAGGAGACGCAACTCCAATTCGTCAAGACAGATCTTAGAAATATAACAGACAATCGATTGTGTCAAAATTAAATAAACAGTTTCACTTAATGGGAAATGCTGAGTTTGAACCCAACTTATCAAACCTTTAAACATGGATGACAAGCCTGAAAATAAGGAGGGGGGAACATGAACCTCAAACGTCAATAAACCTCATGTAAAAGAGGGGTAGTAGGAAGGGGGGGTTGGGGTAGGGTGTAGGGGGGGGGGAGCCAAAAAGGAAAAGGGAAGTCAAAGTGTAATCACAGTCATGCTAAATGGGTAGCAGATATGGGGAAGGTGCAGACAAAAACCTAAGCGTCCTGGGCGGTTGCATTGGGTTTCCAGTCTGTGTTGTGAATCCCTTTCCAATCTGCCCATACCATCTCAAAGAGATCAGATTTGTTTAATTTGTAAAAGATATCCTTTTCCATGGTATAAATATAAGCCATATTATTACAAACTACAGGCCAGCTAGGAGGTAGTTCTTTTTTCCAGGAGCATGCTATAGAGTATTTAATAGTCATGAACAGGTAAAAGCAAATATACGCGTGATGTTTGGGTAGTGAATGGAGGTTTAGGTGGAGAAGAGCTGAAGTAAACAGCCTGGGAAGCCTAATGTCAATACTCTGTAGGACCGAAAAACATTTTTGCCATAGGGGTTGGATCACGGGACACTCCCACCATATATGATGGGCATTGCCCCTGTGGCCACAGTCTCGCCAGCATTTGGGGGACACATTCGGGAAGATTTTTGCTAACCTAGTGGGTACATAGTACCAGTGAGAGATAAGTTTAAAGTAGGTATCGTACAGCGTTGTACAATGAATAGCTTTCTGGGTCAGAGAAAAGGCTCGCTCCCACTCCTCAGGGGTAGTGTGCCTCCCTATCAGTGTTTCCCAGCGGGACAAATGGGCAGGAGTTTCTGGGCCTTGTGACCCACCTAAAAGCACGTAATGAGTAGAGAGGGGCCTACATAACCTATTTCCCTTAGCCCAGATGGACTTCCATAGGGTCAATGGCCTATCTGAGGTGGGTTTGAAACCCCAACTACTTAGTAAACTCTTAATCCTGTGATATTCAAAGGATAAGTACGAAGGGACCTGGGTAGCTCCGCAAAGTTGGGATAGTTGTTTAAAGGAGTCTCGTGGGGACAAGGACCAAAGGTCCGATACCCAAATAGTTCCTAGTTGGGCCCATTTATTGGGGTGAGAGTCTTGTAGACCCGAGAGTAGACCTGCTATGGAGGCGACTGGGGAAGGGTGAGGGGCTACATGCGGGTGGTGCCGGATTTTATCCCAGAAGTCGAGACACTCACATACAACAGGGTTGACCAAGGCCAATTCCCTTCAGCAATGCGGCGGGGTCCAAATTAGGTCCCGCAAGGTAATTTGAAAGGGTAGCGAGGCCTGTTCAATGGATTTCCATTTAGCATCCGAAGTCTTTACTCCCCATTGGGAAACATGAGTGAGCATTGCACCCTCATAATACCGCATCACCGACGGGGAAGCCAAGACCGCCGAGGATTTAGGGAGTTGAAGCACTCTATGTGCGACTCTAGGCGGTTTACCCATCCAGATAAATTTGGTGAAGCCGCTCTGTAATTGGAGAAGTAAATGTCTCTGTATTTTAATGGGTAGGCAGCGGAATAGGTACGTCAACCTGGGGAGGAACGACATTTTCAACGCCGTGATCCTGCCCAGCCAAGATACATGTTGGAGATTCCAGTCTTTTCGCAAGGAACAAAGTGAGGCTAAAAGAGGGAGATAGTTATCTTTAATTATTTGGGGGAGGCTACTAGAGATCCGGACCCCTAAGTGTAGAACGGATTGTTCTGTCCAATTAAAATAATATTATTCTAAGTGAGGGGAGCTAATTGCGCACTTGTAAACCCTTGTGTATACACTTGAGTTTTTGATAAGTTTAGTTTGTAGTAAGAGTGGGCGCCGAAAGTGGTAAGTATATCTAGGAGTCTAGGTATACTATGCTCAGGATGCGACGAGAAGAGGGTGACGTAGTCGGCAAATAGTGCAATCTTGTGCAAGGTACCCGACACAGTGACACCTTTAATTTGGGGATCAGATCTTATCTGCTCTGCGAGGGGTTCGATCGAGAGGGCGAACAAAAGCGGCGAGAGGGGACACCCCTTGTTTTAATATTTTTTGTAAGCTTAGTGTTTTTTAATTTTTTGTAATTTAGTGTTTATTATTTTTGGTAATTTTATATTTTTTAATTTTTTCGTAGTGTTAGGTTTTCTAAATTTGTAATTTAGATTTTTTAATTGGTAGTATTTTTTTTATTTTATTAGAATAGTTATGTTAGGTTAATGTATAGTTTAATGTTAGGTTTATTTTTATTTCACAGGTAAGTTTTTTATTTATTTAAATATAGTTATATTGTAATTTTAATTTAAAGTTAGGGGGTTGTTATGTTTAGGGGTTAATAGTTTAATTTAGTGTTTTGCGATGTGGGGGGCCGGCGGTTTAGGGGTTAATAGGTTATTTAGTTGCGGCAATGTGGGGGGCCGGGGTTTTGGGGTAAATAACTTTATTATAGTGGTGGCGATGTGGGAGGCCGGAGGTTTAGGGATGGATAACTTTATTGTAGTGGCAGCAATGTGGGAGGCCAGAGGTTTAGGGGTTAATAACTTTATTGTAGTGGCAGCAATGTGGGAGGCCAGAGGTTTAGGGGTTAATAACTTTATTGTAGTGGCAAAAATGTGGGATGCCAGAGGTTTAGGGGTTAATAACTTTATTATAGTGGCAGCAAAGTCAGGGAGTAGCGGATTAGAGGTTAATATATTTAAATAGTGTTGGCGATGTGGGTGGGCGGCAGATTAGGGATTAATACATTTATTTAATAGTCATGATGTGGGTGGGCGGCAGATTAGGGGTTAATAAGTTTTAAATATTGTTTGCGATGCAGGAGGGCAGCGGTTTAGTAGTTAATAGGTAGTTTATGGATGTTAGTGTACTTTGTAACAGTTTAGTTATTAGTTTTGTAAAACATTTTTGTTTTGCAAAATCCATAACTACTGCTCTCACACCTGTAATACTGGCGCTATGAAAATACCACATTAAAATATAATTTTTTTGAGTGCAGAATGGACGTTGCATTACAGGCTAAAATGCTTGTGGTATAGCTAAACCGCCGCGACTCGTAATATGCGTTCCTGGCCATTTTTTCAGCATTAAAAGCCGGTGAGGATATTTTACTGTGCTGAGCCAATAAGGTAGAATAAGTTTCTCTTCACTTTAAAGTTAGCTGAAGGTTCTGTATATACTGATATATTTTATGAATGTTTTCATTATTGTGTTCTTTACATTTAAATCTGAAGTATGGTTACACAAATCTTATTAGAGGACTTGTACTTGTGTTTTATTCAATCTGAATTATTTTGTAATCTTCAAAAAATTAAAGACAAATGCTGAAATTTATGATGATATTTAAGCCGGTCAGCTTGCAGATCATCCGGCATCATTTGTAGCCTCAGTAACAGGTGCTTATCGCTGGACGCACTTACCGCACAGCTACCAGTTCCTTACAGTCATAGAGAGCACAGACCTCGCAAAGCAGCAGTGACCCTAATACTACCCAGCTAACTAACACTTACTACATAGTCTTCCTGTGTCCACTCCTGGCATTGTCAGTTAAATGTGCTCCCTATGACTGTAAGGAAGTGGATGACAGCTGTGCGTAAACAACTGTTACTGAGGCTACAAATAATGCATGATGATCATGCAAGCATAACGTAGGAGGGAAGTTAAGGGCCATTCCGGATTGCTACACATAATGACTTATCTGGAGGAAGTATGCTGAAGTTTAGTGTTCCGGTTCCCCACAGTGTTAGTTTTCAGGAGAATCATGATTTCTTTCCATGATTTATAGGTTGAGCTAATCATCGGGTCTACAGCAGAACAGCACTTTAACCTGGTCCCTAACTCATGGTGTTATTCTGCTGTGGACTGGTGATTATCTCAACTTATAAATACTGGATTAACCCTTCAATCCTTCCTGTTTCCTTCATCTGCAATTTATCTCCCCCTAAAGAAATATAGCAGAGTTCTGAAAAAATCTGCAAACAATTTCCCTTAAATACTTTTTACCCCCTCTGTGTGTCTCACTCCACTCTTCCCCCTCTCCCCCCTGTGTCTCTAACCCCACTCTTCCTAACCCCCCTCTGTGTCTCTCCTCCCTCTGTGTCTCTCCTCCCTCTGTGTCTCTCCCCCCTCTATGTATCTCCCCTCCCTCTGTGTCTCTCCCATCCCTCTGTGTCTCTCCCCTCCCTCTGTGTCTCTCCCATCCCTCTGTGTCTCTCCCATCTCTCTGTGTCTCTCCCCTCCCTCAGTGTCTCTCCCCTCCCTCTGTGTCTCTCCTTCCTCTGTGTCTCCCTTCCTCTTGGGCAACTTTTTCAACCCCTGTATGTCTGTATGTATGTGTGTGTGTGTATGTATATATATATATATATATATATATATATATATATATATATATATATATATATGTGTATATATATATATATATATATATATATATATATATATATATACACATATATATATATATATATATATATATATATATATATACATATATATATATATATATATATATATATATACATATATATATATATATATATATATATATACATATATATATATATATATATATACATATATATATATATATATATATATATATATACACATATTATACATATACATACATTCTATATAAAAGTGTTGCCAAGTTACCAGGTCATGTAAAAAAATTCTGCTCAGAGCAGTAGCAACTCCGCACAGCTGTAAAAAAATATTAGAGGGAACATTGATAGTGAGGATATTTTACTGTGCAGAGCCATTGGTACAATACATTTTTAGTTCACTTTAAAGTTAGCTGAAGGTTCTGTATCTACTCATATATTTTCTGAATGTTTTCATTATTGTGTTCTTTAAATATAAATCAGAAGTATGGTGACACAAAGCTTTTATAGCTTTAGGTGGTTATTTCATACCAGAGAATTCAAGGTCTTCCTTTGAATGGAATAAAATAAGAAACACCATAGTAACATAAAACATGGAATAGCAGTGGACTGGTTTCTACAGAAGTCACATTTAGGGTCAACTGTGTTCTTTTGAAAGCATATTAAGCGTTGATATTAAACTATACAAAAATAATGAACTGCTGAGTCAACTCCAAAGTTATACCATTCGGTTGTAAATTAAAAAAATGGAAAAATTAAAGTATTGCAATATATATTCAAGGTCAAATACTTTTCTGCATGTACTCACTATAAATGTCTATAGAGGGTTTTTTGTTTTTGTTATTTCAATAAACATATTGGATTGCTCGTAATCCTCATTTGAACTTCAATATGAAGATCAGTCCTAACGTAGGGCACCATACAGGCAGGCTTGCATTAGCTATTAAATTACATTAAGAAGCAAAGAGGTAAAGTTAAAACACCCCAAACTCATTAATTCAGAGTTACCTACCTTACTGTTGTGCTATTGGTCGGGTGAGAGCAAGGGTCAGTGCTGCGAAATGATTTCTTTCTAAGCCTCTGCAGACTGCCCCCTTATTTCATTTCTTTTGACAGACATGCATTTTAGTCAATCACTTATAAATAACTCCACGGTAATGAGCACAATGTTGTCTATGTGACAAACATGATCTAATGCTGTTTAGCTGTGAAATAAGAGGCAGCCTTCAAGGGCTTACAAATTATCATATGAGCACACCTAGGTTTAGCTTTCAACAAAGAATACCAAGAAAACAAAGCAAATTTGATGAAAAAAAGTAAGTTGGAAAATTGTTTAAAGTTTCATGCCCTATCTGAATCATGAAATTTAATTTTGACTAGACTGTCCCTTTAAGTTAAACAATTATATGCATGCTTGTACCCCTGTTCAAACTATTTTACAAAACAATATTTAAATAAAAAACAAAACTTACACAAAAACTCATACTACACATATTTTAAGAGTCACCTATTTTGCAGTCATCTAATTTTCTCTTTTTTTTTTTTTGTATATTTGCAAACAGCAGAACAAAGTTAGGATAGATGTCACTAAAATGTGAACCCTATTCATATGATATTTGCTTGACAGCTGAAAGGGAAACTCATTACCTGAATGTGATTCCTGTCTTTCAAATGCATGACCTTATGATATTGATATATTTATATTGTGAGGGATGATACAGGCTTCTTTAGAGCTGCCAGACCCCAACAAAATAGGGCAACTGGTGATGTTTTATTCACAATTCTCAGTCTAGGGCCTATCACTGATTGCCAGTAACAGGTGGTATAATTTTGCTTAAAGAAGAGAGGACAAATTAACTGTTAGTAAAAATTATTTCCTTAATTAAATGTATTAGACTTGTGCAGCACAAAAAAAATGGGTTGGTCTGATTCTTTTGGAGTAAATATTCGTTGGCTGCACTATTTGGTATTAGTTTAATTTTAAACTAAACAAATGTAAATGTTTCAAAGCTCCAGGTGAAAAAGTTAATGAATATCCTTTTTTTCATTACAAATCTAAAATAGGTACCTTATGCCATAATTATTTTGTAACCTCTGATAAAATTTAAGCTGGGTTTCTTGACAGATAAAACAATATCAATAACTAACTAGCTAATCTTAATTGACAAACGTATTTATTAATCATTAATACAAACATATATAAACAATTAATAAAATACCTTAAGATCCAGGAAGTATCCAGCAACAATTTTCAGCTAAGTTCTTACATAATTTATATCCATCTCAGACCAATCAGCTTGTTTTAAACCATAAATGCAAACGCAAATTATATACATTAGTTTTCTCTTAAGGCTTTCACAAATATGCATCATGTATAGATATTTTAATTTTACTTATGCATAGTACTATGGAATGGCTTAATATATTCTAATTATTATTTTGATTGGCATGGGTAGCTGTTCCATATGTCAATGTAAATGAATGTCCTTCGAGAAGACTTAACTCATTACTGTCTAAATCCTATCTCACTAAAACTATTCTAAGGGGCTGATTTACTAAAGTGAGGATGGACATGATACAATGTAGCATATCATGTCCGCCGCACATCGATAAATGTGCATACACTGTCGGCATTTATCATGCACAAGCAGTTCTGGTGAACTGCTGGTGCAATGACGCCCCCTTTAGATTTGTGGCCACTAGCAGGGGGTGTCAATCAGCCTGACCGTATAGGATCGGGCAGATTGAAGACCGCAGCCTAAGAGGCAGCGGACAAGTTATGGAGCAGCGGTCTTTAGAGAGCCTTTAGACTGCTGCTTCATAACTACTGTTTCCGGTGAGCATGAAGGCTTGCACGGAAACAGGGGCATCAAGCTCCATTTGGAGCTTGATAATTCGGCCACTAAAGCTGAATTTATGTATTATAACTCCACATGTAAAATGTATTTTCTGCACAGACACAGGACCACTGAATGGAATTCAAATAAAGAGTCTCGTTCCTTTATGTATTGTGGGGTGATTTTGTGAAGTTTTAATTAGGAATCCATTTTGGAGCATAGAGCACACTTAGACATCTAGTAGATTGCATGGTATTTAATTGGGCATCAGCCACATTGTTTTAAAGAGAGTGATCCACACTTTCACATGAGAAATAATTGTTGTAGGCTCTCTTAAGAAGATAAGGACTCCTTGCAGCCACTATCTACCATTACTATTAATAACTTAGGTAAGTGATTTTTCTCATATAATGGTAAAAAACAACAACCCAGGGTCATGATGCCTCTCATTGAAAAGTGGTGAGTTCCCTCTTCCAAAATGGAGTCTTATGCATATTTGTGTTTAATAGGGAGAAATAGAGAGTCTAAAATATTTGTCCTCATCCTTATCAAAATACTTCCTGATGCCCCATTGGGCAGATAATCAAAATGGTAAAATTATCAGTGTGATTCCAAGGAATTTAATACTTTCAAATGATGGGTCTCCTTTCTAGTGTAAGATGACAATATGTACTCCTTTTAATTATTCTACATTAATATAATATTTTCCAGATTTCCAGTGGAACAAGTATTTACTCATTATAACTGCCTGCATCTTAGGGAAACACTAACTCTTCATTCTTCTCTTTCAAATAAGAGGTCTTGCATCATACAATGGCCTCCTATAGCCCTCCCTTCTCTTGAGTCAACTTTCCTTTAGGCTAATGATGTAGACAATCAACATTTTAATCACATGCAATATTTCATGTGAAAATTATATTTAATTAAGAAATGTTGAAACATAGGGCTCCATCTAATATACGTCGGGAGGACATTGCTGTTAACACTATAACATTGTACAAGCCAATCAGCTGCTAGCAGGAGCAGTCAATCGGATCAGATCGGGATGATTTCAATCCTCCACCTTTTCAGTGGCAGATAGGTTAAGAAGCAGCTGTCTTAAGACTGCTGCTATTTAACTATCATTTCAGGTGAGCCTAAAATGACGGAATCCAAAGCAGCAATCACTGCTTGGTAAATAGAGCTAATAGGCTTAATAAGAGGCTCAAACCCTATGAACATTAATTAATTCCTCTACCTCTGAACACTTTATTGCAAAAGACATATCAGAACTACTGTTGGGATCCTAAGAACCAAGTGAAACCTAATTCTTATTCCAACACTAGGTAATGGGTAGAGGCACCACAAAGCCTATACAATAAGGTGTTGTCCTTTGCACACAACAGAGAAAGTCCAGAAAAGCAGCAGCTAATACAATTGTACCGTGCTAATAATGGTCCCATATTAAATTAATTGTTATTTTATTCCACTGCCTTACACTAATTCTAAAATAAAGTTTAAATGTTTTCTTTATACTAAAACTTTACATCTGGTGTTTGCTTTATTTATAATTGTATCAAGCTATTTATTACACTTTAAAAATCATTAAAAACCATGTCCTTTTTAAACAGTATTTTTGATTGAAATGTAAAACGTCCGTATAAGTAAATAACCTCAACTTCTTGAAATGACTTAATATAGTCACTAGTTTGTACAATGATTCTGCGATGCTGTCAACTTGAACATTTCAGGGAAATACATCAGTAACACAACATATGGAAGGCAGACAAAGCTCAAATTTAATGCATTCATTTAAACTGACACTATTTGTATCAAGTACACAGACCTATGTGAGTGGTTTTGCAACAATTAGATGAATTGTCTATAGGATTTAGTAATTACAGAACATTATAATGGATATCGTATTTATCTCTCACCTTGCTCTTCATTCACTTCCGCAAGTCTTAATTTACTTATCTTTGTCTTTTTTTTTTCAATATCTCTTCTCCATTTTTTTCTGTACCAAGCTTTGGAGTAAACAAATAAATCTAAAACAGGTCTTAGAATACCAATTCACATCATTACAGGTACTGGCTTTCTGCCACAAAGCTAATTGCAAAAGGTTCGTACCAGGCTAGAATAAAGAAAAGCTTCAATCTTTAACTGTTTCACTATTTGGAATGAATTTACTATCATCTTAAAATTGCTAGGAAAAAAAGTTCCAATCTTTATTTAGTTTGTTTTTCTTTTACTTGAAAAAGAACATAAAAAATATATATATCTAAAAAATGTTCCTGATAAAAAGGAACTGAAGAGAAATATATGAATATTAATGCACAACTTAAAAGTCTGACTGCATGAAACACAACATTAAAATCACCGAAGCCAAATCTAGGAGATGTGTGTTCTATAAAACTGAATTACAATATTTCAAAAGATTTGTATCATGTTCTTTGAGCTGCTCACACATTCAGGAGCTTCAAGCGTGTTCCTTTGAAGAGGGTATTTCTCCTGCAGCAAAGTTTGGGTCTTAAAAGAGAGAACGTCAGGTGTAGTTTCTTTGAGAATGGGCTCCCCTTAGCTATGTGAAGCCTAAAAGAGCCATGTACTGCACTTGTTTTGTGTGCTATACAATGTCCTTGGAAGCAGGGTTTCAAATGAACATAGAATGCAAAATCACTTTTATTATGTAATTCATATATAAAAAAAGACTACACATACAATGTATATTTGAATACTGCATTGCAATTGAATAGACCCTGCAGCTTGTCTATAAGTTTTATGAGAATACAAGGTGGTTTGTATATTTTTAAATATAATCTTTATTTATATCTCTGCAGTGTATCAAACCAGGAGCTAAGAAGTCTTTATATCAGTCTTTATATCAGGATCAGACTGATATGCTACAGGATATTTTTTGTCTGTGAAGGGGCATAGTGTGCTAAAAGAACGCGCACCCTGAGTTGCAATTTAAATGAACAGGTATGGAAGTTATTCTAGATTGTGTTCTATCTCAGGAGTGCTGTTCTCTTTCTCTTTTTTCATATATATATATATATATATATATATATATATATATATATATATATATATATATACATATATATATATATATATATATATATAAATATATATATATACGCTCCTTGTATTCTTTAGAGTCAATAACATTCCTAAACTCAGCTTTCTTTGCTGCCTATTGCAGACTACCCGCCTATCGCAAACCCTCATCTAAATTATACAGATACATTACTCATGAGATTATTTGTCGATCACAAATTCTCTATTACTCCCATTTTTTGGGTTTTTATTCCATTACATGTTCTAAGCCATTTGAATTGTTGAATACATTTATTTGAATTACATCAAGCAGGCAAGATTTCCTAAATCCTAAATACCTGAATTAATAATATTTAAGGGATTGTAAGTTATTTTAGGTTATCAGGTTAACAAATGTTCATTGGAAACTTAAATCACAACCTTATTGACACAGGTTATTCAACATAAGGCTGCTATCATTCTGAAGAGTCTCAGAAGCAAGCTCGCGGTAGCAATTAGCACTTAGAAAATAAACCAGAGATCCGATCTCTGGTTAATTGTTATGTGCTAATATGTGTATACAGCATATTAATATGTATATTCTTGTTCGTTAATCACTGATATTGTCAATGAGGTAATTTCAACTTTCAATGCATGTCTTGAGTACTATTGCAAGAATACTTTTAGTAATATAGATATGGGCACGTTAATATGTTTCTTTCTTTTTAATCTGTGCACTCTATCTGCAACATTACATTTTAATCATGACTTTTGAGTTCATGTAAGTGTTGAGAAATCTCTGTTTTCAATCAAATGTTTAATCTCTGCAAAAAAAATAGGTTCTTAAAAAAAAAAATACACAATAGTAGCTCATTAAATGAAATTATATTTTATACTCTCATTGATACACAAACCACTCATCAATATCCACAAAATGTAAGTCTGTTATAGTTTGTTCTTGAGCTCAGATCCCACTTGTTTGTAGCAGACAAATTATATATAAACTCTACCACTTCTGCTTAAATAAAAATTAAAAAAAAAAATGAAAATATATTGTAATTATACTTCTAAAAAATAGCTTTCAATGTACTGTTTATGTATTATCCCATATTTCATTTGTAATTCAAATACCTTATAATACTGGTGCTGGGAGCACTTTTACTGCCAAAACTGTTGCCTAAAAATCATTAGGTGGCTTCTTATGCAAATTGTACAAATAATAGATGTCACACATAATACACCAGATGTCCAACTATAATCGCATAGGTTCAGAGGTCTTTAGAATTATAAACTTGAATTTTTGACCACTCTGATATAGCAATTTAAAGAAAAAACATCACGATAATACACTAATTGCTATAGTATTTATTTATGTTAATTTGCTCACCTGTCAACTTTAAAAAAAATATCCAATAATTATTAGAAAGTGTATCAGGTATATTAATTAACTTTATTCAGTTGGTTTCAAACTTTATTCCTATCAATCATTCAGAAAGGAAAATCTGTGATTCACCTTTTATGAAACAAACAAACAAACAAACAAACAAGATTTAACAAGTGGAACGGGCATGCTCAACAATTGTAATGTTAAATAAAATTGTACATGTCAGGCAATTTTTAGAGGGTCAAAAGTGTGAAATCAAATTAGATGATCAAGTTGTCAAAATAGAAAAAGATACTTGGAGAAACACATTTTAATGATGTTCTGATGGGAATATAATTGTCTAACCATCCTCACATATTATCTAGATAGAGATATCTCTCTATGCGTTTCGGCCCTCTCTAGGCCTTTATCAAGACTGAGTCTTGATAAAGGCCTAGAGAGGGCCGAAACGCCTAGACACATACTGGTAAGCCTTATTTCAGTTGGAGGATCTGTTGTTTATAGTTCTACACATTTGTCATATTTTTTTTTCCCACAGGTTTTCATCACAGGATTTCATTTGCTTAGCATTTTTGTTGCTACCACAGCGAACAGCAGCACCAGCATTGGATACACTCACAATCTTTTTATCCTTATTTTTTTATCCTTATTTTTCATTTTTTGACTTTCTCCTTGTTTGTGTTTCAATTGTGGTCCAATCACTACATCACAGGATCGTTATTTATTAGTGACACACTTGTGGACACACACCATCATCTATTTTGTTTTTTACAAGTTGTGACTTTGGACTAATTTTGGACTTTTTGTATTATTTTGCAATATTATTTTTCACTTGGGATTATCATTTATGGACATTTTCTGATCACTATTTTTGTTCATCATTGTTTGTTAATATTGTGATATTTGAGTATTTATTATCACTTACTAATCCTCATCAGTACCACTGTAATTTTTAAGACATTGTTTTTAGTTATTGCTTTTAGTTATTGTAATATTTGTTATTTTATGCTACATTGTTTGTTTATGCGTGGATCCACTGCAATGTTAAAACTATTTTAACCTTATTGTAACATTTTAATACATGTTTATCTATTGTAACTATTAAATACATTCATTTTATCAACCTTAGCCTCCATTGTCTGGCGCCCAGGTATATTCTTAATTTTCTATTGACTCTCATTAGTGATAGCTAGGTATCACTGCCCTGGGCTCAAAAGGTTGTAGTTGGCACTGGGATATTAACCATTCACATTGAACTTTTAAAATTAGACTGAATATCCACATTAAAAATTTCAAATGTAACATTCAATATAACAAATACTATTCAGAAGTTCAATAGTTCATGTGGTAGGGAATTTAATAAATTGATACATAATAGTTACAAATATATAAATTTACAATTTTCTATTTCAAATATTGCTTAAATTGAATATTACATTTAAAGAGAGCATTATAAATACTATTACAATTATATTAGTTAAAAAAATGTAATTCAAATATTGCATAATTCAAATATTACATTTAAACAGAGCATTAGAAATACTATTACAAATAAATCAACTCAAACTTTTAATTATAATTTTGCATAATTTGTTTTGAGTTATGCAATATTTGAATTAGAAAAATTTGAATTGAATATTACATTTAAAGATAGCATTAGAAATACTATGATGCACACTAACTAAATATTGCAACCGTGTTAACATTGTCTCCCCATAGAAGTCAATGGAGAGAGCAAACCGAAAAAAGCCTAAACACCTATACTCGCATGCTAAGTCTTCAGGAGTTATTCATTTTTCACATTTCGATACTCTTCACATACAGAACCATGCACTTTTTATTGTAAATATATATACAAAGAACCAGTGAGTCTCAAGGTGTTTAACATGGTATATATTCAAAAAAGCTTTACTCCGTTGGAGACATAAAATTCAATTTAAAAAACATGTCATGACACATAGCAATGCATGTCTTACGCGTTTCGGCAGGAAAAAACATAATTTATGTAAGAACCTTACCTGATAAATTCATTTATTTCATAGTGGCAAGAGTCCATGAGCTAGTGACGTGTGGGATATACATTCCTACAAGGAGGGGGCCAAGTTTCCCAAACCTCAAAATGCCTATACATACACCTCCCACCACACTCATACCTTAGTTTAACGTATAACCAAGTAGGGAGGTGTAAAAAGTGTGAAATCAAATTAGATGATCAAGTTGTCAAAATAGAAAAAGATACTTGGAGAAACACATTTTAATGATGTTCTGATGGGAATATAATTGTCTAACCATCCTCACATATTATCTAGAGGTAGATATCTCTCTTTCTCTCCCTCTCTCTCTCTCTCTCTCTCTCTCTCTTTCTCAACATAAAGGAGTCAAACGCAATCCATACAAAAAAGTATCTAATGATTTTACTTCAAAAATCTCAAAATCCCCATAGTCTTTAATGATGGTTTTCTGTTGGAAACCATGAGATAAGGGTTGGGATCGACACTAAAATTATATAAATGAGGTGTCAATCACAAACCTTTAGCAAAGATTATCAAAATATTTACCTAAAAACTCCTCATAGACTTCAATGCCAATTTTTATAGAAAAAAATCATTAGATAAAATGTTCTAAAGAATTGTGATCAACCCCGAAATACTTTCCATCAAAAATATATTTTGCTTATTTGTAAATGCCACACAATAGCAAAAGTGTTTAAAATCTAGAAGTTAAGAGCCAGAATATTTTGAGGCAGCCACATGAGGCAATTTTTTTTACAGATAGGTAGATAGATAGAAATAGGAAGACAGACAAACAGACAGATAGATAGATACATAGATACATAGATCGATAGACGAAAGAACGAAAGAACGAAAAAAAGAAAGAAAACCATTCCACAAAATTAAAGATATTAGTCTGAGTGCCAGTTATAATTTTTTGTTGAAGAAAAAGAAGGGGACTTTATCCAAGACATGTTGAGCAAGAATATTTTGTTGGATTATACATCTGCAATGGCTTAACTCCTACTTGACACAAACATACATAAGATGTTTACTTATAGATTCATGTGCTTGTTTTGTAATTGGTTCAATCTGACATATTTTGATGTTTTTTGACTACAAATATGTACCATGTTCCTGTGCCATAATTTCTATATTTCTCTGTTGGTTTATGTTTTAATTTTCTAAGCAGTCATTTATAAGCAGACTGTATCAGAGGAAGTTTTAACAGAGATTTATACAAGCAATTTATTTCAGACAAGCAACTGATGAGAGTTCCTTTTATTAAAAGAAAGTTAAAGAGCTAATTGTAAACAATACAATTCACTTCAGCAGGCAAAATGAAGAATTGGGAACTAGGGATGGGTGAATGTGGGTGGTGAAAGTTCAGTTCATTTTGGTAGAACAAATAGTCCTGTGAATTTTAATTTTGGACAATCGAATGTTGATTAGAATGAAAATCCATTAAAATTTGATTTTCAAATGTTACTTTCATTTTGAACTTTTATAATTAAGAATATACCTGGGCGCCAGACAACGGAGGCTAAGGTTGATAAAATGAATGTATTTAATAGTTACAATATATAAACATGTATTAAAATGTTACAATAAGGTTAAAATAGTTTTAACATTGCAGTGGATCCACGCATAAACAAACAATGCAGCATAAAATAACAAATATTACAATAACTAAAAGCAATAACTAAAAACAATGTCTTATAAATTACAGTGGTACTGATGAGGATTAGTAAGTGATAATAAATACTCAAATATCACAAAATTAACAAACAATGATGAACAAAAATAGTGATCAGAAAATGTCCATAAATGATAATCCCAAGTGAAAAATAATATTGCTAAATAATACAAAAAGTCCAAAATAAGTCCAAAGTCACAACTTGTAAAAAACAAAATAGATGATGGTGTGTGTCCACAAGTGTGTCACTAATAAATAACGATCCTGTGATGTAGTGATTGGACCACAATTGAAACACAAACAAGGTGAAAGTCAAAAAATGAAAAAATATGGATAAAAAAATAAGGATAAAAAAGATTGTGAGTGTATCCAACGCTGGTGCTGCTGTTCGCTGTGGTAGCAACAAAAATGCTAAGCAAATAAAATCCTGTGATAAAAACCTGTGGGAAAAAAATATGACAAATGTGTAGAACTATAAACAACAGATCCTCCAACTGAAATAAGGCTTACCAGTATGTGTCTATGCGTTTCGGCCCTCTCTAGGCCTTTATCAAGACTGAGTCTTATTTTTTCATTTTTTGACTTTCACCTTGTTTGTGTTTCAATTGTGGTCCAATCACTACATCACAGGATCGTTATTTATTAGTGACACACTTGTGGACACACACCATCATCTATTTTGTTTTTCACAAGTTGTGACTTTGGACTAATTTTGGACTTTTTGTATTATTTTGCAATATTATTTTTCACTTGGGATTATCATTTATGGACATTTTCTGATCACTATTTTTGTTCATCAATGTTTGTTAATGTGGTGATATTTGAGTATTTATTATCACTTACTAATCCTCATCAGTACCACTGTAATTTTTAAGAAATTGTTTTTAGTTATTGCTTTTAGTTATTGTAATATTTGTTATTTTATGCTACATTGTTTGTTTATGCGTGGATCCACTGCAATGTTAAAACTATTTTAACCTTATTGTAACATTTTAATACATGTTTATCTATTGTAACTATTAAATACATTCATTTTATCAACCTTAGCCTCCATTGTCTGGCGCCCAGGTATATTCTTAATTTTCTATTGACTCTCGTTAGTGATAGCTAGGTATCACTGCCCTGGGCTCAAAAGGTTGTAGTTGGCACTGGGATATTAACCATTCACATTGAACTTTTAAAATTAGACTGAATATCTACATTAAAAATTTCAAATGTAACATTCAATATAACAAATACTATTCAGAAGTTCAATAGTTCATGTGGTAGGGAATTTAATAAATTGATACATAATAGTTACAAATATATAAATTTACATTTTTCTATTTCAAATATTGCTTAAATTGAATATTACATTTAAAGAGAGCATTATAAATACTATTACAATTATATTAGTTAAAAAAATGTAATTCAAATATTGCATAATTCAAATATTACATTTAAACAGAGCATTAGAAATACTATTACAAATAAATCAACTCAAACTTTTAATTATAATTTTGCATAATTTGTTTTGAGTTATGCAATATTTGAATTAGAAAAATTTGAATTGAATATTACATTTAAAGATAGCATTAGAAATACTATAATGCACACTAACTAAATATTGCAACCGTGTTAACATTGTCTCCCCATAGAAGTCAATGGAGAGAGCAAACCGAAAAAAGCCTAAACACCTATACTCGCATGCTAAGTCTTCAGGAGTTATTCATTTTTCACATTTCAATACTCTTCACATACAGAACCATGCACTTTTTATTGTAAATATATATACAAAGAACCAGTGAGTCTCAAGGCGTTTAACATGGTATATATTCAAAAAAGCTTTACTCCGTTGGAGACATAAAATTCAATTTAAAAAACATGTCATGACACATAGCAATGCATGTCTTACGCGTTTCGGCAAGAAAAAACATAATTTATGTAAGAACTTACCTGATAAATTCATTTATTTCATAGTGGCAAGAGTCCATGAGCTAGTGACGTGTGGGATATACATTCTTACAAGGAGGGGGCCAAGTTTCCCAAACCTCAAAATGCCTATACATACACCTCCCACCACACTCATACCTTAGTTTAACGTATAACCAAGTAGTGAGGTGTAAAAAGGAGTAAAAAAGCATACAAAAAGAGGAACTGGAAAAATAATGTGCCTTTATGCAAAAAAATCATTACCACCAAAAAATAGGGTGGGTTTTATGGAGTCTTGCCACTATGAAAGACATTCATTTATCAGGTAAGTTCTTACATAAATTATGTTTTCTTTCATGTAAGTGGCAAGAATCCATGAGCTAGTTACGTATGGGATATAATACTCAAGATGTGGAAATCCACAGTCACTAGAGAGGGAGGGATAAAATAAAAACAGCTATTTCCGCTGAGAAATTAAATCCAAATAATAATTAAGTTTTCTTAAAAATTTAAAAAAACTCAAATTATAGGCAGTAGAATCAAAATGAGACAGCTGCCTGAAGAACATTTCTACCAAAGATTGCTTCAGAAGAAGCAAATACATAAAAATGGTAACATTTAGTAATGGATGCAAAGAAGACCAAGTTGCTGCTTTGCAAATCTGATCAACTGAAGCTTCATTCTTGAAAGCCCAAGAAGTGGCAACTGATCTAGTAGAATGAGCTGTAATTCTCTGAGACGGAGACTGCCCCGCCTCCAAATAAGCTTTGTGAATCAAAAGTTTTTTTTGTTTTTTTTTAAATGTATATTTTTATTGAGGTTTTCAACAAACACAATAATAAAATCATGTACATCAAGTATTAGGAGTGACATATCGCTGGGTGTTACAGTATTAAGATATCTTAACAATAAAAAAAATTGACAATATGAATGTTATAGTACACACTAAAATCAGAACCTCTTTTTAACAAGTGTAATTTCCTCCAATTACACAAGGGGCCATTCATGAACCCTAAGAAATTTTAAGAACTATAGAGGAGGCATTCTTTCTTATGTAAGAGTAATATGGTGAAATATGGAGATAAGTTACGATGAATTTTGACTTGTAATTTAATCATAGAAAAAAGTAGTTGAGGTGCTACATAGACGAGAAGAACCGCATAGTTAACCCTCCTAATTTAGGAGGTTCATTATATGGAGGGGGGTAGGAGGTGGTAAATTGAGTGTGACTGGCAAATTAAAAAAGATAAAATCAGAGAATCGTGTCACCCAAAAAAGGCAAGGGAAGCTATGGTATCATAACTCAAAGTAAACAAGCTTCAATAAAACATAGCGTCATGTCTACATGAAAAATCTCATGATTACTTGGGTTACTAGCGCATAAATAAAAATGAATTAATTGCATATTGGGCCAATGTTATACCTGGTATACTAGAACCTAAAAAAACTCAGTGAAGAAATTTGACGTGAGTTAGGTAGCTCAGTTAGGATATTATGAGGAGGGAGGCTGTACAAAGTGCAGGACCAGCCTGCACTAAAAACATGTTAAATACTTAGGTGGAAAGCTGCGCATCATAGTATAGCAAGGATCATGAGGAGTTTTATGAATCACCCTTTACATGGTGAGTTACATAAAGTAAGCTTTAACAGCTGCAAATTGTAGAGCTATGTAACAAGGGTCTATGATAGATTCACAAGTTGACTGGAGTGAGGTCTAGAGGCCAATGGTGTATTGATCTATGGGATACCATTAGGGTATCATATAATGAGGTGACCTGCTCCAATACCCAATAGTTGAAGCTATAGGGGAGAGAGAGTAATCCCAATAAAACAAGCAGCCTCTCCTAGGTTTAACACTATATAGTTATAAAAGAGGGAGCAGTATATGTGGTTAGATAAGGGAACCCTTGCTTACTTCTAATTGGATACAAAAAGGAAGGAGCACCATGGTGGTATCTGCAGGTTAAACCTCATATTTAGTTTAGTTTAGTCACAGTCAGTGCCAGAGTACTTGGGTTGGGGGGGGGAGGTGGGGGAATAAAACAAGAGGTGACTGGGTATAGATATACATGTAACTACCTTACAGGATTAAAGGGTTAAAGGATGGGCTATAGTGCCTATTCTTGACTCCTATTTGTGGGGCTGCAGGTCATCTTAAGCTGCTGAGTCAGGTTGCTGGCAGTTGTCCGCGGTGTAGTTGTGTCCTGCCCAGGTTCAGATTGAGTTATGTCAGTTATCTCCCAATCTATTGGTTCAGCCTTAGGTTTCAAAATTGAAGCAGCCCAGGGCTACCTGATCCTGGAAGAAAGAAAATACAAGACACTTAAGAAGGTACAAACCTTTACAGTACTATCTGCACAGACTAGGCTCGAGGAGGAAACAGGCCAAACTGGGATATGTGGCTGGGTTGTATAATAAAAAGAAAAGTTTAAAGTGCCTGCAAAATACCAAACTTTCCACTATCATATAAAAGGCAACAGAACATGCACAACAACAGGTTGTAAATGTGAGACTGATATAGACTGCATATACATTGGAAGGTAACATGGTCCAAGCAACAGAAGTAAGAAAAGCCAATACAATGCTAAAAGATTAATTTAGCACGACAGTCCAACCATGTAGTAAATAGACATCATGTTGTGTTATTGTCTGTGCTCAGAATAGGACACTTGTAAGTTAGTTTTGTATACCTGTGGTAGGATGGCCCCAATCACACATAGTCTCTCTGACTGCCTTTAATCCAGGTGAGAGATAATGCAGTGAGGCGGTCTATCAAAAGGAGATATCCTCTACCCCACTCCAGATCGCATGATTGGAAATACTCTCTGGGCTAACTGTAACGGCCATCTACACCCATCCCCACTCATCACATGGGGCTCCAAAGATAGGTCTAGTTGTACAATCAGGGAAAATGTCCACTCGCTGTCCCTAATGCTCTGTGGTTCTCATAGGACCTCCTCCACTGTATACTGTATGTACATAGTTACTGTAGGCGATGTCTATGTATGGACCATAACGCTAGGTTGAAGACCCAACAGGGCCAGTGCTACAGATCCCCCTATGATGAGATCCCTGCTGCGTCCAATGTTTGTTAGGTGCACAGGAAAAGTAAAGCTCATAGCGGTCACCTCGGTTTCTCCTCCATGTCCCTGTGGCCCATCAGATGCAGTCGCGTTGGCTGTGGTCATCTTACACTGCTGAGTCCAGTTGTCCGCGGTGTAGTTGTGTCCTGCCCAGGATCAGATTGAGTTATGTCAGTTGTTATCTCCCAATCTATCGGTTCAGCCTTAGGTTTCAAAATTGGAGCAGCCCCAGGAGCTACCTGTATAACACGCTGTGTGTCTGATTCTGTAGTTCCTCCCATGCTGCTGCTATGCTGCTCTCAAGCTGTGTACCAACTCCAAAAAGATATAGCTGAAAAGTTCCATTATATCTGTACCTCGTTTTGCCAACTTCCATACGATCCCACCGCCTAAGTGAGTTATAAAGGTGATCATGGCAGTACATTCTCAGTAATTAGACCTTCACAGGATCCTGAAAATGGCTGCTGTATGGAGCGCCTGTACAAGGGCCCCACATAAAATGTGTTTTTTCGCTAGTTGCAAATGTCTCCTAGCCTCCGTGCTTCTTGTTTAGGTGCCTTGAGTCTCTGGCTACACTATTTATTGTAAGTTCGGCTGGTCTGAGCGGTCAATTATAATTTTAAAAGTAGTTGATAGTCAGAGCTGTTAAAGCTTGTGACTGCTCTGTTCCAGCGTTGGCTCCACCCCCTGTGAATCAAAAGTTTTAACCAAGATGCCAAAGAAATGGCAGAGGCCTTCTGACCTTTCCTGGAACCAGAGAAAATAACAAACAGACTAGAAGTCTTTCTGAAATCCTTAGTAGCCTCAACATAGTATTTCAACTCAGAAACTCTTCTAGCAGAAGAGAAAGCCAAAAGAAATAACACTTTCCAAGAAAGTAGTTTAATATCCAAAGAATGCATAGGCTCAAAAGGAGGAGCCTGCAAAATCCGTAAAACCAAATTGAGACTCCAAGAAGGAGAAATAGACTTAATAACAGGTTTGATACGAACCAAAGCCTGAACAAAACAGTGAATATCAGGAAGTTTAGCAATCTTTCTATGAAATAAGACAAACAAAGCAGAGATTTGTCCCTTCAAAGTATTTGCAGACAGCCCCTTATCCAGACCACCCTGAAGAAACTGTAAAATCCTAGGAATTCTAAAAGAATGCCAAGAGAATTTATGAGAGGAACACCATAAAATATAGGTTTTCAGAACCCAATAATACATTTTCCTTGAAACAGACTTACAAGCCTGTAAAATAGTGCTAATCACTAAGTCATAGAAACCTCTATGTCTAAGAACCAAGCAACTAATTTCCATACCTTCAAATTTAGAGATTTGAGATCCTGATGGAAAAACGGCCCTTGAGATAGAAGGTCTGGCCTTAAAGGAAGTGGCCAAGGTTGGCAACTGGACATCCATACAAGATCCGCATACCAAACCCAGTAAGGCCATGCTGGTGCTTTTAGAAACACATGAGATTCTTCCATTATGATCTTGGAGATCACCCTTGGAAGAAGAACCAGAGGCGGGTTTGTAAAACCAAGGAACTGCAAAATCATCCACCATCTCCGCCTGAGGATCCTTGGACCTAGAAAGGTATCTGGGAAGTTTCTTGTTCAGACGAGAGGCCATCAGATCTATTTCTGGAAGACCCCACATCTACACAATCTGATAAAACACATCTGGATGAAGAGACCACTCCCCCGGATGTAAAGTCTGATGACTGAAATAATCCACTTCCCAATTGTCTACACCTGGGATATGAATCACAGAAATTAGACAAAAGTTGGACTCCACCCAAGAAAGTATCCAAGAAACTTTTTTCATTGCTAAAGGGCTGCGAGTCCCTCCCTGATGATTGACATATGCCACAATTGTGATATTGTCTGTCTGAAAACGAATTAAATGTTCTCTCATTAATAGAGGCCAAGCCTGAAGAGCTCTGAAAATAGCACAGAGTTCTAAAATATTGATTGGTAACCTCGCCTCTTGAGCATTTCAAACCCCTTGTGCTGTCAGAGACCCCCAGACAGCTCCCCAACCTGTAAGACTTGCATCCGTTGAGATCACAGTCCAGGAAGGATGAACAAAAGAGGCCCCTTGAACAATACTGTGATGGTCCAACCCCCAAGACAGAGATAGTTGAGTGTTTGGATTTAAGTATATCAGCTGTGATATCTGAGTATAATCCCTGCACCATTGATTCAGCATACAAAGCTGCAGAGGTCCCATCTGAAAACGAGTAAAGGGGATCGTGTCCGATGCTGCAGTCATGAGACCTAAAACTTCCATGCTCATAGACACTGAAGGGAATAATCGAGACTGAAGGCTTAGACAAGTTAAAACCAATTTCATTTGTCTCTTGTCTGTTAAAGACAGAGTCATGGACACTGAATCTATCTGGAAACCTAAAAAGGTGACCCTTGTTTGAGGAATCAAGAAACTCTTTTATAAATTAATCCTCTAACTATGCCTTTGAAGAAACCATACTAGTTGTTTTGTGTGAGATTCTGCTAAAGGAACAGACTGAGCAAGTACCAAGATATCATCCAAATAAGGAGACACCACAATACCCTGCTCTCTGATTACATATAGAAGGGCACTGAGACCCTTCAAGAAGATTCTTGGAGCTGTCGCTAGGCCAAATGGAAGAGCGGCAAGTTGGTAATGCTTGTATAGAAAAGAGAATTTCAGAAACCGATAGTGGTCTGGAAGAATTGGAGTTTGAAGATAAGCATCCTGTAAGTCTATTGTGGACATAAAATGACCTTGCTGAACAAAAGACAGAACAGTCCTTATAGTCTTGAAAGTTGGGACTCTTACAAAACGATTTGAAAACTTCAGATACAGAACTGGTCTGAAATAATTATTTTTCTTTGGGACAATAAACAGATTTGAATAAAAACCCAAACCCTGTTCCTGGAGAGGAACTGGTAAAATCACCCCTGAAAGCTCTAGGTCTGAAAAACATTTCAGAAAAGCCTGAACCTTCACATGATTTGTTGGAACATGAGAAGGAGAGAATCTTATTAGGTCTTATTTTGAAACCTATTCGACACCCTTGAGACACAATTCTGAACAAAATCTGTCCAAATGTCCTGAAATAATTTCAATTGAGGGCCGCACCTTCATGCAGTCTTGGGGGCTGGATTTGTTTTTTTATGAGGGTTGTTTTTATTCCAATTTGAATATGGTCTCTGATTGGAAACAGAGGCCTTAGGGGAAGGAGTGTTTTATTGTTCTCTATTCTGATTAAAGGCACAAAAACGATTAGGAGCCTTAAATTTACTTTTTATCTTGGGGCAGAAAAACTCCCCTTCCCCCAGTGATAGTGGAAATAATAGAATCCAATTGAGAACCAAATAAAGTATTACCCTGGAAAGATAGAGATAGTAATCTAGATTTAGACACCATGTCAGCAATCCATGATTTAAGCCATAAAGCTCTAAAATAGCTAAAGACATAGATTTAACATCGATCTTAATGACATCAAATATAGCATCACAAATGAAATGATTAGCATGTTGAAGCAAAAGAACAATGCTACACATATCAGAATCTACTACTACCTGTTGTGCTAAGCTGTCCAACCAAAAATTTTAAGCAGCAGCCACATCAGCCATAGAAATGGCAGGTCTAAGAATATAGACAGAATGTAAATAAGCTTTTCTGAGATAAGATTCAATCTTTCTGTCTAAAGGATCCTTAAAAGGAGTACTATCTTCCATAGGAATAGTAATACGTTTGGCAAGAGCGGACATAGCCTCATCAACTTTAGAGACTTTTCCCCAAAACTCTAAATTAGCCACAGGTAAAGGATACGACTTCTTAAACCTAGAAGAAGGGTTAACAGAAGTACCAGGTTTAGACCATTCTTTAGTAATCATATCAGAGATAGCATCTGAAATAGGAAAAACCTCAGGAGTAACCTCAGCAGGTTTAAAAACAGAATTCAAATGTTTACTGGCTTTGTTATCAAGAGAACTAGACTCTTCAATACCCAAAGTAAACAAAACTTCCTTCAACAAAGAACGGATATATTCAATCTAAAAAAGATAAGAAGATTTGTCAATTTCAGTGTCGGATGCAGGATCCTCTGGACCACAGAGACCTCATCAGCAGAGGATACTTCAGTATGTTGTCGGTCAATACAAATTTCATCAGATTTATGAGAAGTTTTAAAAGACCTTTTACATTTATTTGAAGGCGGAATAGCAGATATAGCCTTCTCTATAGCTGCAGCAATATAATTCTTCATATCTGCAGGGATATCATGTACATTAGACGTTGAAGGAACCAAAGACAATGTATTTGTACTTATAAAAACATTATCAGCATGCAATAGCTTGTCATAACAAATGCCACATAATTGAGCTGAAGAAATAACATCAGCTTGTTTACAATAAACACACTTAACTTTGGTAGAACTGTGTTCAGGCAGCATGGTTCCTACAGTAGTATCAGAGGCAGGATTAGTCTGAGACATCTTGCAAAATGTAAAAAGAAAAAAACATTTAATCAAAATATCCAAATTCCTTATATAGCAGTTTCAGGAATGGGAAAAAATGCTTATGCTAAAATAATATGCAAAAAAACAAGCATCATAGCTCTCTATAATATAAAGAGAGCACCCCATTAGACTAAGACATATACATATTCACATATGCATTACCCCTCTTCCCTTTCCCTCTCTCTAACCACCTTAACTCAACTTTTTCCTCTCCCCCTCCCTAATTTACCCCCCCTACCCTTCCCTCCCTATCCTTCCCCTAAACCCTCCTTGACCCATCTCACCTTGATATGCGATATAGAATTACAACTTTCAGCTACAATGAAACCATCACAGAGATCCAGTACCCACTTTAACCTTTCACCCTTCCCATCCCCCCACCCCCCACCAGATCCTAATTGGGAGAGACTACTCTAGATGTCTTTATAAGGTCCCTTCACCCTCCAAATCAACATATATTTCCCTGGCTATGGATATTAACCTAAAGTTTACACTTAAAATGTGGTCAAATTCACAACCCCTAATAGCTTGCAGCCTAGCTGTCCTCTTAGGACTCCTAAACTTATATGTCACACTTAGTGGTCCAGCTGATAACGAAATATAATTAACCCCACAATGTCTATAAAAATCCTTTCACATAATGTCAGAGGGCTCAACTCGGACTTAAAAAGAAAGAAAGCTATCACCACATATAAATCACTACAGGCCCACATAGTTTTATTGCAAGAGACTCATTAAACTAAAAACTTTACTCCCAAGTACTGGGATAAAGCGTATCCAACACAATACCATGCGATTAGTGGGAAAAAGAAATGCGGGGTTACCGTGTAGCTTCATTCCTCTCTAAACTTCAAAGAGGAAGAAATCATCAGAGACAGAGAGGGAAGATTTTTACTAGTTAAGGGATTGATTCAAAACACCCCGATACTTATCGTTAATGTATACACTCCTAACGATCACCAGGGTCCTTTCAGGACCAAATTAAGCAAACTACTGACTCAGTGGAAAAGACACAAGATCATCATGGGGGGCGACTTTAATTTATCCCTAGACCAAGATCTAGATAAGACATCAAACAAAACTTCAAAGGTCAGACCCTCATGCTCAACAACACGCATCTTGAAAGATTTTATGTTAGACCACAATCTGATCCCTACATGAAAAGGTTAGAGATTTTACTTACTTCTCTCCTATGCATCATACTCAATCTAGATTAGATTACATATTCCTTAGTCAAATCCTGGTCCCTCTTCTAATTAGCGCTAAAATCATAAACTGTCCCTGGTCAGATCATTCTATGGTAGAAGCCACCATAACGGGAATATTGAATCCTACCAGATCCAAATCATGGACCCTTAATGCCAATCTATTGCAGGATGTACTAATTTCGCAAAAGATTAGAGAACAAATAGTAGAGTTCATGAGAATAAATTCAGGCAGTACTCCTAATCCCATTTTCATATGGGCCGCAATAAAGACCTATGTAAGAGGTAACTTGATCACTGAATCTAACAATAGAAACAGACAACAGAAAGCGAAACTCTCACAACTACAAGCGAAGGCTAATACACTAAGGTCCCAATTTACGGCTAACATTAGCAGAAAAAAGAAATCTGAATTAAAAGCCATAAATGATGAGATAAACAAATTACTAGATAAAGAAGCAGCCAGATCTATTAAACAGATAAATACTCACTACTACATATACGGCAATAAACCCGACAAAATGTTAGCTAACAAACTCAAGGAAATAACTAGATGTACCACAGTCCCACAAATCCAATTATCAGACCAGAAGAACACTAATGCCCCCCTCCAAATTGCTAACACTTTCGCTGACTTTACCATAATCTTTACAACCTTCCCACACACCACGGCATGGCTGACAGATCTGAGAAGTTAAACACTTTTCTAGACGCTAACTCACTCCCAACGATTACAGAAGATGAAAAAAACAGTCTAAACGCCCCTATTTCTGATATAGAGATAAAACATACCATTAAAACCTAAAGAGCTCTAGGACGCCTGGTCCGGATGGTTACGCCGGAATTTTTTACAAAGTATTTCAGGATGAATTAGCTCCCCTACTTTCTCAGGTATTTAATTCCATAATGCAGAAAAAAGAAATCCCAAAGAAATGCTAATGGCCAGAATAGCAGTCATCTCAAAACCAGGAAAAAATAGGCTTCACTGCCAAAATTATAGACCCATATCATTGATAAATCAGGATGTAAAAATCTTCACGAAAATTCTGGCCAACAGACTTAATCCTATTCTCGAGAGGTTGATCCATCCGGACCAGGTCGGCTTTATTAGAAACAGGGAAGCCCCCGACAACACCCGCAAAATTATTGACCTAATCAATTTGGCTACAACTGAAAAAACGCCTTCTCTGTTCCTCTCTTTGGATGCAGAGAAGGCGTTTGACAGAATCAATTGGGAATACATGTTTGCAGTGCTGAAGAAAACAGGAATCACAGGAGCTTTCTTTGATGCCCTCACTACACTGTATTCCTAACCATCAGCATTTGTGAAACTTTCAGGGTACAAATCTAGATCTATACAAATTAGAAATGGGACGAGGCAAGGGTGCCCTTTGTCCCCAGTTTTATTTGCCCTTTGTATCGAGCCATTAGCTATTCAAATTAGAAACTACCCCAACATCTCGGGTCTTCGTATAGGGGTTAATGAATATGAAATCTCGCTATTTGCGGACGACATTATACTATAACTGATCAAACCCCTCCTTTCTCTCCCTCCTTTATATGCAATGCTTCAACATTACGGCATCTTATCCGGATACAAAATAAATGGGGATAAATGTGAAGCCCTCGGAATTAATTTGCCCCAACACACAAAAAAGCTATTAGAGATTAATTTTTCTTTCACTTGGGTCCATAAAAAGCTTAAGTATCTTGGTATCAATCTCACAACCGACATTTATGCCTTATATTAAGCAAATTACTTACCAATGTTCACTCATATTAGGAACTTAATCACAAAATGGCTAAAGCTTAAGATCTCTTTCTACGGCACAATTGTTTCTACTAAGATGACCTTGCTCCCGAAGCTACTGTACCTATTCCGGTCCCTACCGATCTCTGTCCCCATATCCGAACTCAATGCACTCCAAAGAGATATTTTGCGTTTTATATGGCAGGGAAAACATGCAAGAATAAACAAAAAAATTATGTGTACGCATCGGAGGGATGGGGGGTTGGGTCTCCCACATTTGGTATCTTATTATTATTCAGCCCATATGGCCCAAAAGATATATTGGTTTAGTAACACCAAACAACCTTTATGGACACAGATTCAATCACAGATTGCTAATACAGATCAGCTCTCTAAACTTTTATGGACTCCCAAAAAGAATAGACATCCCTCATTGTGTAAATATGTAGCGCTGTCTCATACGATCTTCTTATGGGACAAACGGACCGCTAAATTTCCCTTAATCCAGGATAAATAAAAATTAATACCTCTAGTCTTACCACAAACCTCGATATATTTACACATACAAAAAAAATAGGATAACAAAGGACTGTACAGAATTGCAGATGTATATATTGATGGAGGTTTCCTCTCATACGAACAATACAGAGACATTGACCCCAACGACAAAAACATATGGCATCATTACCTACAGTTAAAATCCAGAACTAATGCAGTAACAAAACTCTCCAAGCTACCACTGAGTACAACTTTTGAATCATTATGCTTAGCCAAAGAGCCGATGCATAGAAAAATTTCAACACTATATCCCACTTTCAATAGCAAACTCAGAGAGACTAAACTCCCACATATACTGAAATGGGAACAAGACTTAAACAAAACTTGGTCCCTAGAGACTTGGACTACTAATCTGTCCAAAGGCCTCTCCTTCTCACATAATGCATTGTTGAAAGAGAACTACCTTAAGGTAGCATTTAAATGGTATATTTACCCGACTAGGTTCGGAGGTTCAGAGGAACCCTCTTTGAATCTCTGTTATAGAGGCTGTAATGAAAGGGGAACATATCTTCATATGTGGTGGGAGTGTAGTGAAGTAAAAGAAATTTGGGAAAAAACCTCAAAGCTCCTTAGCGATATCTTCCATAAACATATTATATTATCTCCTGAACAGGCCTTACTACACTTCCCGATTCCCAGTATTCTAAAACAACATCAAAAATTAGTAAAGACCATCTGCACGGTCTTTAGGATCTGCATCGCACAATTCTGGAAATCCACACCTCCAAATTTCACTTTTATTGATAAAAAAATAACACACCATTATGAAATGGCTAGGCTGAGAACCTGAACACCAAAGATGAGTTCATTACACAGTGGGAGCCATTCATAATGCTCCATGAAGCTAGAAGACAGAGAGGCAGGGAGTCCCTTTAGAATACATCAACAGGTTAATGCACACTTAAGAGAGATCCAGGACCGATTACTTACTAACTCCTATAACCACCATGTAGGTAGAGTTTGATTTTGTTCTTGCTTAACAACTGTTAATAATGCTTATACTCTTTTTTGAAGCTGAATGAGCACCGCATATATGGGTCTCGGACTATAATATGTAAATGATGGACACTATTGAAACTTTATTAACTGTCATTGATTGACTTGACTGTACATACCTAAACTTGTTATGAAAAATCAATAAAATTCTTTCAAAATAATATAAAGAGAGCAAGAAGCATTAAAGGAAGAGGAGTAATATAACAAAATTTTTGGCTCCAAGTATGACGCATTACGCAAAAGGAAGAGAATTTTTTTTACAGGAAATGATGCAACCCGCATCATAACAAGCGCAACTTCCCGCCAAAAAAACTAACGTCAACAAAGACGCAGGAAATGATGGAACTTGCGTCACTATAGGTGCAACTTCTCAAAAAAAAAAAATTTGCGCCAAGAATGACGCAATACAAAAACAGCTCTTAACCCTTTGAGTGCTAAGCTGAATTTAATATTTTTCTGGTTTTTACTATTTAAAAAAATAAAAAAAAATGTTTTTCCTTTTTTATTTCCCCCCCAGATCCCCAAGACATATACCATTGGAAAGGTTAGGCGATTACCTTTCCAAAGGTGGGTCTTGGGGGTCTAAAGCTGCTTAGATCCCAGAGATACAGTTTTCTAAGCAGCATGCCCCGTTTCCCTATACTTTGTATTGACAGTTTTAAATAAAGTTGCGCGGTGACATCATCACGTCATTGCGTGTGACGTCACCGCACCTAAAGGGAAGCCCCGGCGATGCCTGTCACCATGCAGGCCCAGTTGCCGGGGTAGGAGCGAGTGGGGGCCCCCAGATTGCAAAAAAGGTAGTTGAGTGCTAATGACAGCTCTGAGCCATCATTAGCATTCAAGTTAAAGGGGAGGAAAAAATTACAGTACAAATGTTGCTCTTAAAAAATTGAAAGACTGAAACACAATGAGACACAGCTCCTTAGAATGAGAACATCATGAAAAAACATTTTATCCATGTAACTGAAAGAGATAATAAGAAAAAATAAGTAGCTGCAGTAATTCCACTGCAATGTTATTAACAGGTAATTTTGAGTTATTGCAATATCTCATATAAGAATGAGATATTATTGAAATTATATTTAGTTGAATAAAAAAATAATTATTCAGTAAATGTACAGAATAAAAGAGTAGAATAGTAATATACTTATTTTTTGGCAGAAAAATGTGAATAAAAAGCTGTTTAATTTAAAACTGAAATCAGTATAGCAGTATTATTTGAATAGCCCCTACTGATATGTCCAGAACCTTAGAAAAGAGAATCCATCAAGAGTATTAACAAAAAGTACCTATCAGCCATTAAGTATTAGCAGGTAATATAAAACTGACACCAATCTATTAGTTTAAATCTAATAAGGTTTTGCTTCCCCTTTACAAAAGAAAACAAAATAAGGTTAAAGGACCATTTGGTACATTAAAATTGGATACTCCACAAGTGCATTATTAAAAGGCAATGCAGTATAACTTTTAAATTTAAATGTTGTTCTATTTTCCTTCTCCACTGTATCATGTGACAGCCATCAGCAAATCACATGCTCAAAGGAGGTGATGCCTCAGAAAGTGTGCTTTTTTTAATTACATCTTGTACCGGAATCATGACAGCTTTATTTTGATTTTAATGTCTATTTTACTATTACTCTTTCATATAGCTGATGGATAGTAGATATGGGTGATAGAGTGTACATGACAGTTTGAGTGCAATTTCCCTTTAAATACAGTACTAGTTAATTTTATTTGTGATGGAATTGTTTATATTAGATATAAATCTAATCATTGTGATAGACGTGTTTTATTATAAAGGTTACATGTGGAGAATATATTAAAATGTCAACAGGATACACACAATGCTGAGAATCATTAGAGTTATATAGTGTGATAAATAAGGAAGTACAAAGTGGAATTCAGGAATGAGACTGGGACATCTATTTGCAAGCACAAGAATAACATTCACTGGATCAAATGTGAAAAACCTTGGTAACACTTTTAGGGGTTCTCCTCAGGGAACTATTTAAAAAAGAGACTGTCCGTGCAAATTGTGAGATGTTTTCCATGAAAAGTAATAGAGCTCACATAACACAATTTTTTTTTCAGGATTCAGTTAGAATATATAGTTTTAAAAAAACTTTCCCTATTTAATTATATTATAAATTTGCTTTATTCTATTGATATCCTTTGTTGAAGGAGCAGCAATGCACTGCACTACTGAGGGCTAGTTGAACGCTTTGGGTGAGCCAATGACAAGAGGCATATATGTTCAGCCTCCAATCGGCAGCTAGCTCCTTGTAGTGTATTGCTCCTCCTGAGCCTAATTAGCTGTGTTTTAAAACAGACTATGCCAAAAGAATGAAGCATATTAGATAACAGAAAAACATTGAAAAGTTGTTTAAAGGGACAGTCTAGTCCAAAAAAAACTTTCATGATTCAGATAGGGCATGTAATTTTAAACAATTTTCCAATTTACTTGTATCACCAATTTTTCTTTGTTCTCTTGGTATTCTTAGTTGAAAGCTTAACCTAGGAGGTTCATATGCTAATTTCTTAAACCTTGAAGGCCGCCTCTTAAGAATGCATTTTAACAGGTTTTTCACCACTAGAAGGAGTTAGTTCATGTTTTTCATATAGATAACACTGTGAGTTAGCGTCTAGAAAAGTGTTTAACTTCTCAGATCTGTCAGCCATGCCGTGGTGTGTGGGAAGGTTGTAAAGATTATGGTAAAGTCAGCGAAAGTGTTAGCAATTTGGAGGGGGGCATTAGTGTTCTTCTGGTCTGATAATTGGATTTGTGGGACTGTGGTACATCTAGTTATTTCCTTGAGTTTGTTAGCTAACATTTTGTCGGGTTTATTGCCGTATATGTAGTAGTGAGTATTTATCTGTTTAATAGATCTGGCTGCTTCTTTATCTAGTAATTTGTTTATCTCATCATTTATGGCTTTTAATTCAGATTTCTTTTTTCTGCTAATGTTAGCCGTAAATTGGGACCTTAGTGTATTAGCCTTCGCTTGTAGTTGTGAGAGTTTCGCTTTCTGTTGTCTGTTTCTATTGTTAGATTCAGTGATCAAGTTACCTCTTACATAGGTCTTTATTGCGGCCCATATGAAAATGGGATTAGGAGTACTGCCTGAATTTATTCTCATGAACTCTACTATTTGTTCTCTAATCTTTTGCGAAATTAGTACATCCTGCAATAGATTGGCATTAAGGGTCCATGATTTGGATCTGGTAGGATTCAATATTCCCGTTATGGTGGCTTCTACCATAGAATGATCTGACCAGGGACAGTTTATGATTTTAGCGCTAATTAGAAGAGGGACCAGGATTTGACTAAGGAATATGTAATCTAATCTAGATTGAGTATGATGCATAGGAGAGAAGTAAGTAAAATCTCTAACCTTTTCATGTAGGGATCAGATTGTGGTCTAACATAAAATCTTTCAAGATGCGTGTTGTTGAGCATGAGGGTCTGACCTTTGAAGTTTTGTTTGATGTCTTATCTAGATCTTGGTCTAGGGATAAATTAAAGTCGCCCCCCATGATGATCTTGTGTCTTTTCCACTGAGTCAGTAGTTTGCTTAATTTGGTCCTGAAAGGACCCTGGTGATCGTTAGGAGTGTATACATTAACGATAAGTATCGGGGTGTTTTGAATCAATCCCTTAACTAGTAAAAATCTTCCCTCTCTGTCTCTGATGATTTCTTCCTCTTTGAAGTTTAGAGAGGAATGAAGCTACACGGTAACCCCGCATTTCTTTTTCCCACTAATCGCATGGTATTGTGTTGGATACGCTTTATCCCAGTACTTGGGAGTAAAGTTTTTAGTTTAATGAGTCTCTTGCAATAAAACTATGTGGGCCTGTAGTGATTTACCGCCGCTGCAACTCTAAATACCAGCGTTGCTTACGGACGCGGCCAGCTTCAAAAACGTGCTTGTGCACGATTCCCCCATAGAAAACAATGGGGCTGTTTGAGCTGAAAAAAACCCAGTGTTAAGCTCCTAACGCAGCCCCATTGCTTCCTATGGGGAAACACTTCCTAAGTCTGCACCTAACACCCTAACATGTACCCCGAGTCTAAACACCCCTAACCTTACACTTATTAACCACTAATCTGCCGCCCCCGCTATCGCTGACCCCTGCATTTTATTATTAAGCCCTAATCTGCCGCTCCGTACACCGCCGCAACCTACGTTATCCCTATGTACCCCTAATCTGCTGCCCCTAACACCGCCGACCCCTATATTATATTTATTAACACATAATCTGCCGCCTCCGCTATCGCTGAGCCCTGCATTTTATTATTAAGCCCTAATATGCTGCTCCGTACACCGCCGCAACCTACATTATACCTATGTACCCCTAATCTGCTGCCCCTAACACCACCGACCCCTATATTATATTTATTAACACCTAATCTGCCGCCCCCGCTATCGCTGACCCCTGCATATTATTATTAACCCCTAATCTGCCGCTCCGTACACCGCCGCAACCTACATTATACCTATGTACCCCTAATTTGCTGCCCCTAACACCCCCGACCCCTATATTATATTTATTAACCCCTAATCTGCCGCCCCCAACGTCGCCTCCACCTACCTACAATAATTAACCCCTAATCTGCCGAACGGATCTCACCGCTACTCTAATAAATGTATTAACCCCTAAAGCTAAGTCTAACCCTAACACTAACACCCCCCTAAGTTAAATATAATTTAAATCTAACGAAATAAATTAACTCTTATTAAATAAATTATTCCTATTTAAAGCTAAATATTTACCTGTAAAATAAACCCTAATATAGCTACAATATAAATTATAATTACATTGTAGCTATTTTAGGATTAATATTTATTTTACAGGCAACTTTGTAATTATTTTAACCAGGTACAATAGCTATTAAATAGTTAATAACTAATTAATAGTTACCTAGTTAAAATAATTACAAAATTACCTGTAAAATAAATCCTAACCTAAGTTACAATTAAACCTAACACTACACTAGCAATAAATAAATTAAATAAACTACCTACAATTATCTACAATTAAACCTAACACTACACTATCAATAAATTAATTAAATACAATACCTACAAATAAATACAATGAAATAGACTAACTAAAGTAATAAAAAAGAACTAAGTTACAAAAAATAAAAAAATATTTACAAACATTAGAAAAATATTACAACAATGTTAAACTAATTACACCTACTCTAAGCCCCCTAATAAAATAAGAAAGACCCCCACAATAAAAAAATGCCCTACCCTATTCTAAAATTAAAATAGAAAAGCTCTTTTACCTTACCAGTCCTGAAAAGGGCCCTTTGCGGGGCATGCCCCAAAGAATTCAGCTCTTTTGCCTGTAAAAAAAAGCATACAATACCCCCCCCAACATTACAACCCACCACCCACATACCCCTAATCTAACCCAAACCCCCCTTAAATAAACCTAACACTAAGCCCCTGAAGATCTCCCTACCTTATCCTCACCATGCCGGGTTCACCGATCGATCCAGAAGAGCCTCCAATGTCTTGATCCAAGCCCAAGCGGGGGGCTGAAGATGTCCATGATCTGGCTGAAGTCTTCATCCAAGCGGGAGCTGAAGCGGTCCATGATTCGACTGAAGTCTTCTATCAAGCGGCATCTTCAATCTTCTTTCTTCAGGATTCATGTAGTTCATCCCACCGACGCGGAACATCCATCTTCACTGACGACTTCCCGACGAATGACGGTTCCTTTAAGGGACGTCATCCAAGATGGCGTCCCTCGATTTCCGATTGGCTGATAGAATTTGATCGGTGAACCCGGCGTGGTGAAGACAAGGTAGGGAGATCTTCAGGGGCTTAGTGTTAGGTTTATTTAAGGGGGGTTTGGGTTAGATTAGGGGTATGTGGGTGGTTGGTTGTAATGTTGGTGGGGGGGTATTGTATGTTTTTTTTTACAGGCAAAAGAGCTGAATTCTTTGGGGCATGCCCCGCAAAGGGCGATTTTCAAGGCTGGTAAGGTAAAAGAGCTTTTCTATTTTAATTTTAGAATAGGGTAGGGCATTTTTTTATTTTGGGGGTCTTTGTTATTTTATTAGGGGGCTTAGAGTAGGTGTAATTAGTTTAAAATTGTTGTAATATTTTTCTAATGTTTGTAAATATTTTTTTTTTTTGTAACAGTTCTTTTTTATTTTTGTACTTTAGTTAGTTTATTTAATTGTATTTATTTGTAGGTATTGTATTTAATTAATTTATTGATAGTGTAGTGTTAGGTTTAATTGTAGATAATTGTAGGTATTTTATTTAATTAATTTATTGATAGTGTAGTGTTAGGTTTAATTGTAACTTAGGTTAGAATTTATTTTACAGGTAATTTTGTAATTATTTTAACTAGGTAGCTATTAAATAGTTATTAACTATTTAATAGCTATTGTACCTGGTTAAAATAAATACAAAGTTGCCTGTAAAATAAATATAAATCCTAAAATAGCTACAATATAATTATTATTTATATTGTAGCTATATTAGGGTTTATTTTACAGGTAAGTATTTAGCTTTAAATCGGAATAATTTATTTAATAAGAGTTAATTTATTTAGTTAGATAAAAATTATATTTAATTTAGGGGGGTGTTAGAGTTAGGGTTAGAATTAGCTTTAGGGGTTAAAAAATGTATTAGAGTAGCGGTGAGCTCCGGTCGGCAGATTAGGGGTTAATGCTTGAAGTTAGGTGTCGGCGATGTTAGGGAGGGCAGATTAGGGGTTAATACTATTTATTATAGGGTTATTGAGGCGGGAGTGAGGTGGATTAGGGGTTAATACATTTATTATAGTAGCGGTGCGGTCCGGTCGGCAGATTAGGGGTTAATAAGTGTAGGTTGGTGGCGGCGACGTTGGGGGCAGCAGATTAGGGGTTAATAAATATTATGTAGGTGTCGGCGGTATTAGGGGCAGCATATTAGGGGTACATAGGGATAACGTAGGTGGCGGCGGTGTACGGAGTGGCAGATTAGGGGTTAAAAAATTTTAATATAGTGGCGGCGATGTGGGGGGGCCTCGGTTTAGGGGTACATAGGTAGTTTATGGGGGTTAGTGTACTTTAGAGCACAGTAGTTAAGAGCTTTATAAACCAGCGTTAGCCCAGCTCTTAACTACTGACTTTTTTCTGTGGCTGGAGTTTTGTCGTTAGATTTCTAACGCTCACTTCAGCCACGACTCTAAATACCGGCGTTAGAAAGATCCCATTGAAAAGATAGGATACGCAATTGACGTAAGGGGATCTGCGGTATGGAAAAGTCACGGCTGGAAAGTGAGCGTTAGACCCTTTTCTGACTGACTCTAAATACCAGCGGTAGCCCAAAACCAGCGTTAGGAGCCTCTTACGCTGGTTTTCACGGCTACCGCCAAACTCTAAATCTAGCTGTAAAAAAATAAGGGGGCTGTTTTAAAAACAAACAAAACAAAATGATTGTTTCCATCTATCATTTTTCTGTAATATATACAGTAACAGCATATTTAGAATTCAGAAGAAAGTCCTGGAATACATTGTTTTTTGGTTTGTGACTATTTAATAACTCAGTATTTGTATTTCCACAAACTGATCTGCACTTTGAATTAAGACACCAAAAATATATTCAACGTAGGTCATATTGTTTTCTATTAAAGTTACATACATTTTTATCTTTAAGCATAGTATTTATTCAAAGGCTGCCTAGAACCTAATTCTGCAATTTATCAATGTCTTTTGTGCTGCTTTAGTGGTAAAAATGTTTAGTTTGTGATTTTTAAGGCAGCCACAGAATGATATTTATATAAGTAATACTATGGATACATTACCAAACAGCTATAGATTACGTCAAATTGGGACAAATTATAATTTAATAATATTTTGTAAATGCTCAATAACTTTGTTGAAATGTATCAATTTACCACTGTATTTTCAAATGAGTACCTTCTATAAAGAAAGTTCTTGTTTTTTATAACTTTAGCCCTTTGGCTGTACTATGTAACAAACAAGAGGTTAATCAATCTAAAAGACAGGGAGATAAAATAGCAAAAATATAGTTAATGCAAGAGTTTAAAGGAATAGTCTAGTCAAAATTAAACTTTTATGATTCAGATAGAGTAGCAATTTTAAGCAACATTCTTATTTAATCCTATTATCAATTTTTCTTTGTTCTTTTGCTATCTTTATTTAAAAAAGCAATAAAGTAAGCATAGAAGCCAGACTATTTTTGGTTCAGCACCCGGAGGGCATTTTCTGATTGGTGTCTAAATGTAACCACCAATCAACAACCGCTACCCAGGTGCTGAACCAAAAATGGGCCGACTCCTAAGCTTAAATTCAAATAAAGATACCAATGATCTAAACTTTTTGATCATGGTAAGAAATATCATCACATGGACAACCCTCTCAGAATTCTCTAGCAAAAGGGACTGAACCTGGAAGTTCCAGCAAGTTGTGAGCTGACTTCCATAAAAAAAGCAAAGAAGATCTCTCAAATGCTAATATGTCAGAAAGCAGTTGGCAATGATAGCAACAGTTGTTTCTAGTTTTGCTAGCTTTCATTTGTTGTGAAGCAAGACTTGCAAGCATAATATGCTTAGAGAAATCCAAGAACAA
This sequence comes from Bombina bombina, assembly GCF_027579735.1. Classification (NCBI taxonomy): domain Eukaryota; kingdom Metazoa; phylum Chordata; class Amphibia; order Anura; family Bombinatoridae; genus Bombina; species Bombina bombina. Next base: position 1,524,360,587 of record NC_069499.1, on the reverse strand, counting down.
CTCAATTTTACAATAGAAATATAAGGAACCATATAAATGTTGACCTCATGAATACAATATTAACTTGTTTTTGGAAATTGCACTACAAGTTTTACTTTTTACATTAACCCCTTAAGGAGACAACTTTAGTTTGCTCAATGGTTCCATGACGGAATTATTCCATCATTGGTCATTAAGGGGTTAAAAAAAATTCTGTGACAGATAAGAGAAAATGTTAATGTATATTGTAAATATGAATTTTGCTGTGAATAATTTACAGGACAGCTGGGCTCGTAAAAAAAAATGGGGTAAGAAAAGTATAGCATAGATTGTACACATTCTTGAACAGTAAAGTCTTTAAGAAACACTTAAAACTTTGAAAGCTAGTGGCAAGTCTTGTGGAGCAAGGCAGCTAAATTGAGGAGAAGTGGAGAAGTTCTGTAAATGAGAAATGAGGAGGTAACAAGAGAGGAGGAGAGGTGGTCTTGGAGAAAGTGAAGGGAAGAGTGTCTGAGACAAGGGCAGAGATATAGGAGTGAGCAATATTATTGAGGGCTTTGAATGTTAGGGCTATGTTTTTTTTTTATTATTGTGGATAATAGAGGACACCAGTGAAGGGATTGGTAGCAGATAAGGAGTAACATGTATGAAAGATCATCCTGGCAGAGGCATTTCATGGATTGTAATGGGAATAAACAGCAGCTACAGAAACCAGAAAATATGAAGTTGCAGTAGTCAAGGTGGGAAATTATAAGAAAGTGGATTAAAATCTTAGTTGTGTCTTGTTTGTGTAAGCAGTGATTTTTGTAGATGTTTCTAAGGTGGAGATGACAGGAACTGGCCAAGGACTAAATGTCAGGAGTAAATGAAAGCTCTAGAGTTGAGTGTGACCCCAAGGTGATAGGCAAGAGGGATGGGAGTTATAATTGTATTATTAACCATTATATAGTGTTGGATCTTTATTTTGGAAGAAGGGAGGAAAATAAGGTGCTTAGTTTCAGAGAGGTTTAGCTCAAGGTAGTCACAGGACATCCAGGGTAATATATTAGAAGCACTCAAGTTAAAATGGGAGGGGGCATAAATCTGACAAAGATAGGTCGATTTTGGTGTCATCAACATACAAATGATACTGAAATTGTATTAAGGAAACTAAGTATGATGTGCAGTTTGAAAAAAAAGAAAGGGAAAAAGAACAGAGGCTTGTGGCACCTTAACATAATTGATAAAGTTCAAAGGGCATGCCATAGAAGGATACACTAAAGATTAGAGGTAGGAGAAGAACCGCAGGAAGGCTTTATCACAAATGCCAAAGGATTGGAGGGTTTGGTACAAGAGAAGGTAATTAACAGGATTAAAGACTGCAGGCAGATTGAGAAAGGTTAACAGAGAATTGACCTTTAGATTTTGCTGTAAAATGTTGTTAGTTTCCCCAAGTATACAAAATTAACAAACACTTGATACGATATCCTTGCACTCAAAGAAGCGGTAAACAATTTTCAAAACAGCAACTTCTGTATTTCCATATTTAAACAAAGCTTCAAGTGAAATTAAAAGCCAAACGCATTTCGTCAGTTAAGACATAACTTTCTCAATGGCTCCTTAGTCTGCAGTGCCTGCACAAGGGATTTATGAAGAAAAAGGTAATAGTAATCCCTCCTCCATATTTTTCTTTAACCCACTCATGCCCAAAACACTGCAGATGTCAAGAGTCAATGTGTTTCTTATACATACTTATACAAATCTCATAATATTTCTGTATAATCACAATATTTTGATGATTTTCACACATATAAGTAGAAGGAAACGTAGACTTGTTCTATATATATTTAAACAATCTCCTACATTTACTAACAAAAGCTATGGATACTTAGATATACCGCTATACAACAATCATACTATCTTATTAATTTTTAGAAGTTTTAAGAAACTAGAATAGAAATGGACAGTTTATTATATAAACTATACCTAATTGAGTATAATTATAAATTAAATAAATACAAACTTCTCATGTTGTGTTTAAACCTCAATTAATTATATTATAGTTATTTTATTATTCGATAAACGTTTTCACGTCCCATTCTGAATTTAATCCTGACGGGATTCTTGTTCCTAGATTAAAAATAAAAAAAACTCTTCTTTCCTGAGGGTTTTAACTCTTTCTCCTCCTTTGGGGTGTCTCTTAACATGTTCTATACCCTGTACTTTTAATAAAGAGCTGTCTGAATTATGATACCTGTGGAAGTGTGTAGCTATGGGAGTTGTAGATTCAGGATCATCTTTTGCTCTTAGATGTTCCAAGAAACGGTCCTTCAAGGATCTTGTCGTTAAACCTACATATTTTTTCCCACCCCCCCACACGTTAACAGGTATATAACATATTGTGTATTGCAATTAATATATTGTCTAATACTATACGTTTTCTTTTTATCTTGTGAGGTGAACTTATCACCCAACTTAAGGTAAAAACAAGTTTTACAGCGATTACTCCCACATCTAAACAAAACAAATTTACTAGACAACCAGTGTCTTTTTTCTTTCTCAGGTAGCATTGATGGTGATAACCATATGCCCAATGTTTTTGCTCTCCTACTAGAGAAATTGAAACCTCTTTCCACAATTTTAGACATTTGTGTATCTATTCAAAGAATAGGTAATGCATTCCTGATGATACCACAAATTATATTGTACTCTCTACTGGATTAAAGACTGAATCTGACTAGATACCCAATCTACAATGGATATTAAAATACTCTTAAAGCTCATAGTGGGATCATATGCTGGCAACTCATAGACTTGTGGGTCATTTAATTGTCTTAGTGCCTCTCTCACATAATCGCTTTTATTAAGGTCAACAACATTGCCCCCTTTATCAGAGTTATGGATCACTTCAATGTCTTTCTTACTTAGATTATCTATGTTATGGTCATTTCTGTTTATGTCTTTATTTAAAAGACATAATTCATTTTCCACAGTTTTTTTGGAAGATCTCAATGGCATTGGATCTAGTATTTACAGGATAAAATGTTGATTTTTTCTTAAATTTTAACATTTTACATATAAAATCATCCATATCTTTCCTTAAAGATGGCTCATTGGATAATGTGGCTGACTGATGCTGTTGTACATTATGAAAATGTTTCCTTAAAACTAGTGACCTGACAAATTTATTCACGTCTACTATTGTATTGAAAAGGTCAAAATGACAAGATGAAGAAACCACAAACAGGTTTCTAAATAGAGGTTATGGAAAATTTCCATTATTAAAAGCTAAAAATAAGGTTGATGTAATGAATAGAGCGGATCTATTAATCCCTAAGAAAAGGCAAACAACTAGATTAACTGAATCTAAACCTTATTTTGTTACTACATACAGTAGAGAGTACAATATAATCTGTGGTATCATGAGGAATGCGTTACCTATTCTTCAAATAGATACACAAATGTCTAAAATTGTGGAAAGAGGTTTCAATTTCTCTAGTAGGAGAACAAAAACATGGGCAATTCGTTATCACCATCGATGCTACCTGAGAAAGAAAAAAGACACTGGTTGTCCAGTAAATCTGATTTTTTTTTTAGATGTGGGAGTAATCGCTGTAAAACTTGTTCTTACCTTAAGTTGGGTGATAATTTCAACTCACAAGATGAAAAGAAAATGTATAGTATTAGTAGTATTAGACAATATATTAATTGTAATACACAGTAAGTTATATACCTGTTAACGTGTGGGGGGTGTGGGGAAAAAATATGTAGGTTTAATGACAAGATCCTTGAAGGACTGTTTCTTGGAACATCTAAGAGCAATAGATGATCCTGATCCCATAGCTACACACCTTCACATGTATCATAATTCAGACAGCTCTTTATTAACCCCTTAATGACCACAGCACTTTTCCATTTTCTGACCGTTTGGGACCAAGGCTATTTTTACATTTCTGCAGTGTTTGTGTTTAGCTGTAATTTTCCTCTTACTCATTTACTGTACCCACACATATTATATACCGTTTTTCTCGCCATTAAATGGACTTTCTAAAGATACCATTATTTTCATCATATCTTATAATTTACTATAAAAAAAATATAAAATATGAGGAAAAAATGGAAAAAAACACACTTTTTCTAACTTTGACCCCCAAAATCTGTTACACATCTGCAACCGCCAAAAAACACTCATGCTAAATAGTTTCCAAATTTTGTCCTGAGTTTAGAAATACCCAATGTTTACATGTTCTTTGCTTTTTTTTGCAAGTTATAGGGCAATAAATACAAGAAGCACTTTGCTATTTCCAAACCACTTTTTTTCAAACTTAGAGCTAGTTACATTGGAACACTGATATCTTCCAGGAATCCCTGAATATCCCTTGACATGTATATATTTTTTTTTAGAAGACATCCCAAAGTATTGATCTAGGCCCATTTTGGTATATTTCATGCCACCATTTCACCGCCAAATGCGATCAAATAAAAAAAATTGTTCACTTTTTCACACATTTTGTTACAAACTTTAGGTTTCTCACTGAATTTATTTACAAACAGCTCGTGCAATTATGGCACAAATGGTTGTAAATGCTTCTCTGCAATCCCCTTTTTTCATAAATAGCAGACATATATGGATTTGGTGTTGCTTTTTGGTAATTAGAAGGCCGCTAAATGCCACTGCGCACCACACGTGTATTATGCCCAGCAATGAAGGGGTTAATTAGGGAGCATGTAGGGAGCTTGTAGGGTTAATTTTAGCTTTATTGTAGTGTAGTAGACAACCCTAAGTATTGATCTAGGCCCATTTTGGTATATTTCATGCCACCATTTCAACGCCAAATGCGATTAAATAAAAAAAAAGTAAAATTTTTCACAATTTTAGGTTTCTCACTGAAATCATTTACAAACAGCTTGTGCAATTATGGCACAAATGGTTGTAAATGCTTCTCTGGGATCCCCTTTGTTGAGAAATAGTAGACATATATGGCTTTGGCGTTGCTTTTTGGTAATTAGAAGGCCGCTAAATGCCGCTGCGCATCACACGTGTATTATGGCTAGCAGTGAAGGGGTTAATTAGGTAGCATGTAGGGAGCTTGCAGGGTTAATTTTAGCTTTAGTGTAGAGATCAGCCTCCCACCTGACACATTACACCCCCTGATCCCTCCCAAACAGCTCTCTTCCCTCCCCCACCCCACAATTGTCCCCGCCATGTTAAGTACTGGCAGAAAGTCTGCCAGTACTAAAAAAAAAAAGCTATCCTTGATAAAACATAAATAAAAAAAAATGCATATTTACATATGCTGCTCTGGAGGATCCCCCCTTAGCCCCCAACCTCCCTGATACCCCCCAAACAGCTCTTTACCCATCCCCCTCTAACTTATTAGTAGCCATCTTTGGTACTGGCAGCTGTCTGCCAGTACCCAGTTTATAGTAAAACATTGTTTTATTATTTTTTTAAAATAATTTTCTGTAGTGTAGCTTGCCCCCCCCCCAAAAGACCAACCCACCACCCCTCCCAGATCTCTTAGATCGATATATATATATATTTGGCAATCACTGCCACTTTTCCCCCATAAATGTTCTGTAGTGTAGCGGTTCCCACCCGCTTCCTACCCCCCCGCACGCGCGCGCGCGCACCCTCGTGCACGCGCGCGCACCCGCTCGCGCACCCGGCGTTCCCGCCCACGATCCCGCCCCCCGCCACATCATACGGCCCATCGATGGCCGCCCACCCGCCTCCCAGACTGGCTCCCACCCACCAACGAAACCGGCCATCGATGTCCGGTACAGAGAGGGCCACAGAGTGGCTCTCTCTGCATCGGATGGCCAAGGGGGGTTATTGCAGGATGCCTCGATGTTGAGGCATCACTGCAATAACCGGAAAGCAGCTGGAAGCGAGCAGGATCGCTTCCAGCTGCTTTCCAGACCAAGGACGTACGCCACACGTCCTCGGTCATTAAGTGTATTTTTTTAGAGGACGTGTGGCGTACGTCCTTGGTCGTTAAGGGGTTAAAAGTACAGGGTATGGAAGATGTTAAGAGACACCCCAGAGGAGGGGAAAGGGTTAAAACCCTCAGGAAACAAGAGTTTTTTTTATTATTTTTCATCTAGGGACAAGAATCCCTTTAGGATTAAATTCAGAATGGGACATGAAAACATTTATTGAATAATAAAATAACTATAATTAATTGAGGTTTAAACACAACATGACAAGTTTATATTTATTTAATTTATAATTATACTCAATTAGGTATAGTTTATATAATAAACTGTCCATTTCTATTCTAGTTTCTTAAAACTTCTAAAAATGTATAAGATGATATGATTGTTGTATAGCAGTATATCTAAGTATCCATGGCTTTCGTTAGTAAATGTAGGAGATTGTTTAAATACATATAGAACAAGTCTACGTTTCCTCCTACTTATATGTGTGAAAATCATCAAAATATTGTGATTATACAGAAATATTATGAGATTTGTATAACTATGTATAAGAAATACATTGACTCTTGACATCCAATTGTTCTGCAGTGTTTTGGGCATGAGTGGGTTAAAGAAAAATATGGAGGAGGGATTATTATTACTTATTCCTTCATAAATCACATGTGCAGTCACTGCAGACTAAGGAGCCATTGAGAAAGTTATGTCTTAACTGACGGAACGCGTTTGGCTTTTAATTTCACTTGAAGCTTTGTTTTAATATGGAAATAAATAACTTGCTGTTTTGAAAATTGTTTACCGCTTCTTTGAGTGCAAGGATATCGTATCAAGTGTATGTATTTCTTCCGGAGATGGCGATGAGGTCTCTGTTTTTTCCTGAGCACCTTTGAAGTGGTGCAGTGGTTTCCGTGGGGAAAATTATTAAAAGCACAGTGTGAAGAGCGTGACAAGCTGAGTTTGGTGTGGAATATCAGGGCAAAGGTTAAGCACGGAGCACTTACAGGTGGATCTTTAACGTATACAAAATTAACAAGCCTTATAATATAAAAAAATGTAAGGTCTAATAGTGGGATTTCTTTTTATCAATCACAGAACATAGGGAATAGATATTTATTACTTTCAGTCAAACCTGTTGTCAATGAAGTCTGTGCACACATTCCTTATGCACTAACCAGCTGACGCATATGCACAGAAAATGGTGTAAATTATAAAGGAGCCTTATTTAAAACAACTTTTATGGTACATTGTTAAAATAGTGTCCTGGGGCTAAGTTGTCTCAGCCTAATTGACACTAGTATTTCTCTTTAGAGACAAATATGCATAGGATTATTTGAATTAGCAAAAAAATGTTCAACAGTTATATGTAACTATTACTGAAAACCAAAATAGACTTAAAGGGACAGTCTACACCAAAATTGTTACTTTTTAAAAAGAGAGATAACACCTTTATTACCCATTTCCCAGCTTTGCACAACAAACATTGTTATATTAATATACTTTATAACATTTAAATCTCTAAATGTCTGCCTGTTTCTAAGCCACTGCAGACAGCCTCTTATCACATGCGTTTTAATTAGCTTTTCACAACAAGAGACTGTTAATTTCTTTGGACCATATAGATAACATTGTGCAAGCTCCCAGAGTTGTGCACGGCACAGCACTAATTGGCTGAAATAGAAGTCAATAGATAATAAATTAATTGCCAAGTGATAAGGGGGCTGTCAAACAAGGCTTAGATACAAGGTAATCACAGAGGTAAAAAGTATATTAATATGATCGTGTTGGTTATGCAAAACTAGGGAATGGGTAACAAACAGCTAGATTACGAGTGTTGCGTTATGAGTGAAAAAGCCTCATAACGCTGCTTTTTCACTACCGCTGCTATTACGAGTCTTGTCAGAATAGCTGTACCGCACAGTTTTTTGGCTGTAACGCAACGTAACTACCGCACCTTTCAAAAAGTCCTTTTTCAATGGTACTTCCATAGCGGAGGTATTACGAGTTTTGTCTGGGGGGCCAAAAAGTGAGCGGTACAGTCTATACTGACAAGATTTGTACCGCCATCTAAAGTCAGTAGTTTTACGTTACAAAGCTGTAGCATAAAACTCATAACTAAAGTGTTAAAAAGTACACTAACACCCATAAACTACCTATTAACCCCTTAACCAAGGCCCTCCCACATTGCAAACCCTATAATAAAAATATTAACACCTAAACCGCCACATTACCGCATCTCAAACACTAGTTAAATATCATTAACCCCTAATCTGCTGCCCCCAATGTCACCACCGCCACTATACTAAATTTATTAACCCCTAAACCTAAGCCTAACCCTAACTCTAACCCTTACACCCCTAAATTTAATATAATTAAAATAAATCTAAATAAAAATTACTATCATTAACTAAATAATTCCTATTTAAAACTAAATACTTACCTGTAAAATAAACCCTAAGCTAGCTACAATATAACTAATAGCTAAATTGTAGCTATCTTAGGTTTTATTTTTATTTCACAGTTAAGTTTGTATTTATTTTAACTAGGTCGATTAGTTAGTAAATAATTATTTGAGTTTTCAAACAAGCATTATTGAGGAGAAGTTAAGAGCAACATTATCAAAATAGAAACATTTCTCAGATCATGAATAAAGTATTTACATAACGTATGGTACTAGACATATCAAAACTACTTAATTCTTATAGGCTGTTCGCTGATTATAGTTATTCGTTAAATAGTCTGTTTCTCTTCACTGTAGGATTGCTCTAGGCTGGGTTATAGTTCTTGAGCTTGTTTCGGCGGGCCAATTCGCTCGCCATGTTATAGAGTCCATATTAATAAGCAAACAAATACTTTGGAATCTAACATCAGGATCTTTGGTTTCATATATCTTGCAGCTACTCGGCATTCTATTACATACCACCGAGACTGGATTAATTCCTGGTGTTACTACCTTACTTACTTGAAGAGTGGAGGAAAGTGGGAAGAAAGTACGAAAAGCAGAGAGAAAAAAAAAAAAAAAAAGGGAGGGGAGAGGGGAAGGGGAGGAGGGGGCAGGGTGGTGATTTCCTTGTAATGAGGTGTCAATGAGTTCGTTATGCCCACCACTGCAGACCGCTACACCGTATTATCTCTCATTATATCCCTCTGCCCTCCCATACCTGTGTCATCATTTCGTGTGTGGCTAATTTACCTGATTTGAGATAAAGATATCGCTCCAGTCTGAGCAGTTCCCCCACTCTGTGTCTCCATTCCTGCAAAGTCGGTCCCTGCTGCTTTTTCCAATGAGCAGGTATTAGACCCTTTGCTCCATTCAGCATTAACAAGAGGAGCAGATATTTGTCTTCTCCTACCACTTTGGGTAATTCGTGGTATATCAGATAGGAAGGTTTTGGTGGAATTATGATCCCCAATTTTTTACTCATTTCTCCTAATACTTCCTCCCAATAGGGCTGTATGTGAGGACATGTCCACCATATGTGTATCAGCGTCCCCTCTTCCCCACAACCCCTCCAGCATCCCCCATCTACTTGTGGATAAATTTTGTGCAGTCTTTGGGGAGTCATGCACCATCTGCTTAAAAGCTTGTAATCTGTTTCCTGTATTCTCATGGAGACTGAAGCTTGTTTGGCTTTTGCAAAGATCTTGATCCAATCTTTCATTTCTATGTCTTGGGTTGGATCAGCTTGCCAAGTTGTTGTGTAAGTCAGCAGGGTAGTTTCTCCCTTTGTGAGTAGGATTTTGTATAATTGTGAGATTAGGTGTGATGGGGCCTGGGTCATTGTGCACAATGTCTCGTAGTATGTTCCTTGTCTAGTCCGTATCTCTGTGCGTTGTTATGTAATGTTGCATCTGCGCCACTCTAAACCACGACGCGAAGATCTCGGGTGCCCAATCTGACAATTCAGATTGTGTTTTGAGCTTGCCCTGTTGTAAGATGTTGGTTATGGAGGTTTCTGCTAAGGTATAGAAATCACCAGTTCCATGTGTCCTATACTCTATGCCCAAGTCTGGGTTTTCTCTAATCGGGGTAGTTGGCGAATGGAAAGTGGTCACATGTGGTTCTTTCATAAGTATATTATCCCAAATCTCAAATACCTCCAGCATCAGTGGATATTGCGCAATAATTGTTGGCCTGTTCTTGGCTGAGATCCAGGCCAACGCTCCCACATTCCCACGTACCATTATATCATTGTCAATCTGAATCCATGCTTTGTTTCGCAAGTTCTGGCACCACTCTACTAGTCTCTGCAGAGTGATGGCTCTCTGGTACTCTTTCAGAAGGGGCACTCCCAAACCACCACCAGTTCTGGGCAGGTGTGTGGTGTGCCTTCTGATTTTAGGCTTGATGCCGTTCCATATGTAGGCTTCTATAGCTTTCTGAATTTGTTGTATGTATTGTACAGATGGAGAAACCGGTATGGTTTGCATCACGTACAAGACCCTTGGTAAGATATTCATCTTGACCACACCGATGCGTCCCATCCATGAGATAGTCTTGTTTTTCCAGTTAGCTAGGTCTTTTATAATCTCATCCCTGATATTTTTATAATTCATATCTATTGTTTCTTGTATGTTGGGAGTTATTTTTAGTCCCAAATATTTGATGGAATGTTGTGCTAGTTTGATCGGACAGTTAGCCCGAAGTGTTTCAGTTAGGTCGGGTCGTTCCTTGACAATCAATATTTCCGACTTCTGCGGATTAAGCAAAAAGTTTGACATGTTTCCGAATGTCGACAACTCTGTCATGGCCTATTTCAATGACTCCGGTGAATTCGAGATCGACAATAGGACATCGTCGGCGTACATTGAACGTTTCTGCTCTTTACCACCCATTAAGAATCCTCTGATGTGTGTGTTATTTCTGATTCTGCTTGCCAAAACCTCAATTGTAAGAGCGAATAGGAGCGGCGAGAGGGGGCAGCCCTGCCTGGTGCCGTTATTAATGTTAAATGAGTTAGAGAGCGTGCCGTTTATCCTGACTCTCGCATTGGGGAAGAGTACATGGACATGATAATTTTTACAATGTTAGCTCCAAAGCCAAATTTTTGAAATGTCAGCCTCATGAATGACCATCTCACCCGGTCAAACGCTTTCTCAGCGTCAGTAGTGACCAGGGAGAGTGGCATATCATGCAGCCGGGCGTGTGTGATCATCTGTAATACCTTCAAGATGTTGTCCCTTGCCTCACGCGCAGGGACAAAACCCACCTGGTCGGTTGATACCAGGCCGGGGAGGAATCTGTTTATTCTGTTAGCCAAGACCTTTGCAAGTATCTTGACATCTGAGTTCAGAAGTGATATTGGTCTGAAATTTCCCGGATTGTCTTGCTGTTTCCCCGGCTTAGGTATCACTGTGATGTATGCCTCCAACATTGAACTTGGAAACCTGGGGTCTTGGGGCAGTGCGATAAAAAGCTTTGCAAGGGTAGGGGCCAGTATGTCAATATAGACTTTATAATATTTAAGTCCAAAGCCATCCGGCCCCGGGCTTTTCCCCCGAGGGGAGATCATTGACTGCATATTTAATTTCTTCCACAGTGATTGGAATATCTAATGAATCCCTCTCTTGGTCTGTGAGTCTAGGAAGTTCAGTCCCTTCTAGGTACCTTAGTATAGTGTCTTCATCTCGTGGCGGCTGTAGATGTTCCCGCCCCCTTGCTCTTTACTTGCTATGTTATATAGTGTTTCATAATAATTTTTGAAAGTGTCCGCGATGGATTCTGCCCCTGTTCTCATCTCCCCCCCTTTATCAATTATATGATGCACATATGCCTTAAGTTTCTTCCTTGCTATCGCCCTGGCCAACAGTTTCCCTGCCTTATCCCCGTGTTCAAAATATAATTGTCTCAGCATCAGCGCCTTTTTTTGGTATTCCTCTTGCAGATACTGCAAAAGATTTCCCCTACGTTCTGCCAACATCTTTGTTTTGGACTCGTCACTTGGCTGTGATTTATGATTTTGGTCTGCTTGTGCTACTCGAGACAGTAGCGTCTGGTAGCGCTCCCTTTTGATTTTGTTAAGACCGGATCTCCTTTTGATCAGGAGACCCCTAATAGTACATTTGTGTGCTTCCCAGACAGTGGTACCCGCCGTATGGCCATCGTCATTAAGTTGGAAAAATTCTGTTATTTCTTTATGTATATCTGTCCTGAAAACAGGGTCGTCAAGCAATGTGTCATCCAACCACCACACATATGGTGTGACCGGGACATTGGGCCACAAGATTGAGCAGCTAGTTGGAGCGTGATCCGACCAGGTTATTGCGCCAATGTTACTGCTTTGGGTTATCGTGAGGCCAGTGGTGTCTGTGTACAGGTGGTCAATTCTAGAGTACTTTCTATGCGGGTGCGAGTAGAATGTATAGTTTTTACCCTGCGGGTGATGTGCACGCCATATATCGTGTACTATTAATTCCGTCAGTGTTGCGGTCATGCGTTTGAGTGTCCTGTGGGGGACGCTGGAGATACCATCGGATGTGTCTAGAGTGGGGTCAAGGGGAGCGTTAAAGTCCCCTCCCAAATATAAAATTCCAATTCTCATTTCTAGAATTTTTTTAACTACTTTTGAGAGAAACTGATGTTGAGAGTGGTTTGGACTATACACGTTGGCTAACGTAATCGGCCTGCCATAGAGGGAGCCGGTCATAATCAAACATCTACCCTCAGGGTCTCTGTGTATTTGTATTAACTGGAAAGGTAGTTTAGAATGTAGAATGATTCCCACCCCGTTCTTTTTTTTTGGGCCAGATGCAAAAAATGCAGTTGGGTATTGGCGGCTATTCCAGGTAGGTTCGTGGGCCGCTGCGAAATGGGTTTCCTGCAAATATATGATGTCGCCACCCATTCTCTGTAAATCTCTAAGTGCTATAGATCGTTTATTAGGGCTGTTTAGGCCCTTGACATTGATGGAAATCAACTCTATTGGGTGTGTTCGCATGCGTCTCTGATTAGGTGCCATGGTAGAGCAGCTCCCCTTATGTGTGGGGTAGCCTAAGCGTAAGGGAGGGTGGGGGTGGGTGGGAGGAGAGATGAGAGAAAGAAAAAAAAAAAAAAAAAAGGGGGGGGAAATTAAAAGATTTGGGGGGTGGGAGAGGAAAGAGGAGAGAAGCAGGCCAGAAAAGTTGTAGAAGTAAAGTTTAGATAAAGGGAAGAAAGTGAGTCTGAAATTGATAGTGTAGGTGATCAGCTGTTAGGAGTGGAGGCTGCTGCCTCTTAAGGGGTGAGAGGAGAGGTAGTAGAGGAGCGAAGTAGAACGTTTACTACTTTGTGATACTAACAAGTAACAGAAACTACAATCAACTGGGGGTAGTTGACCCCTTGCTTTCAATCTGTATATAAACTTTTAACACATTTTCATTAAGTCAACGTTTTCCAAATGAAATAAAAAAAAGGAGTTAGTAAACATAACAGGAGTACTTTTTTTTTTGTTTTTTGTTTTTGCAAGCAGAAATTTTTCCCGGTCATTGTCCCAAGTGTCTATGTGTGGGAGTGTCCTTTTGTCTCCAATGTCTGCCTATGCCTTTCTTGATTGGTGCTGTATCCTTTGTTCTACCAATGGCGGCACTTGTGGTCTGTGTGTGTGTCTTATAACTCTACTGTGGTCTCTGGTGTTGTATTGTTAGGTCTCACATGCATGTGTCACTGATATGCGCTATTGAGTCGTGATTTGTGGTTAATAGGTGTGTAGACGTCAAGACCATATGATAATTAGTATTTGTTGTTATCTTATCCGTCCATATAATAATAGTCTGGGTATTGCACAGTAATACATTCAAACAGCAAGAGCATATTTTAAAACTAGCTAAACAACACCTTTGTATACAGGCTTAACTTTTGTTACAACATTCTTGCTCAGTTCTAAGGTATTCTAAGTTAAAAACATTAAACAGTGGCAGGCATCTTACACATAAACAACAAAGTCATTTTTCATATACGACCTGTATAGTCTCTTAAGGACTCTTCTTGTATTGCCTCAGGAAATGTTCATTATGTCTCACTTTTCAGTGATAGTTGTACAGTCCTTTCTTTCTTGGCGCTGTCCCATCAATCTAGGGTCTTTTAGTGTTTCCTTGGGATATGGCCAGGTGGGCCCTGTGGATCCTCCGCTGCTTCCTGTGGTGGGCGAATGTTTATACCCAATGCTTGGTTAAAGTTTGGGAGGTCATCTATAGTCCTCAACATGTGGGAGGTATTGTTTTTTGTAACAATCAGACAAGTAGGGAATCCCCACCTGTACGGTAGACCCTTCTCTTTTAGGATCGCAGTAACAAACCTCAGGTCTCTTCGTCGGTGGGCACAAATCGGAATAGACTTGTATATCCGAGCCTCTAAACTTGAGTGGGTGCTGTGTTCTGGCCAGTTTTAGAATTTCTTCCTTATCTTTAAAGGACAGTAGTTTCATTATAACATCCCTAGGTGGCGCGCTATTTGGTGGTTTGGGGCGTAGGGCCCGATGTGCTCTTTCTATCGTTATGTCTGGGGCAGAGTCATTATTTTTGAGATGTTTGATAAAGTCTTGAATGTACCTTTGTAGGGCAAGAGGGTCAACTGCTTCTGTTATGCCCTGCAACCTAAGGCCTAGATTTAGAGTTCGGCGGTAGCCGTCAAAACCAGCGTTAGAGGCTCCTAACGCTGGTTTTGGGCGCCCGCTGGTATTTGGAGTCAGTGATTAAAGGGTCTAACGCTCACTTTTCATCCGCGACTTTTCCATACCGCAGATCCCCCTACGCCATTTGCGTATCCTATCTTTTCAATGGGATCTTTCTAACGCCGGTATTTAGAGTCGTTTCTGCAGTGAGCGTTAGAGCTCTAACGACAAGATTCCAGCCGCCTGAAAATAGCAGGAGTTAAGAGCTTTCTGGCTAACGCCGGTTTATAAAGCTCTTAACTACTGTACCCTAAAGTACACTAACACCCATAAACTACCTATGTACCCCTAAACCGAGCTCCCCCCACACCGCCGCCACTCGATTAAAATTTTTAACCCCTAATCTGCCGACCGCCACCTACGTTATACTTATGTACCCCTAATCTGCTGCCCCTAACCCCGCCGACCCCTGTATTACATTTATTAACCCCTAACCTGCCCCCCACAACGTCGCCGCCAGCTACTTACAATAATTAACCCCTAATCTTCCGACCGCAAATCGCCGCCACCTACGTTATCCCTATGTACCCCTAATCTGCTGCCCCTAACACCGCCGACCCCTATATTATATTTATTAACCCCTAATCTGCCCCCCTCAACGTCGCCGACACCTGCCTACACTTATTAACCCCTAATCTGCCGAGCGGACCTGAGCGCTACTATAATAAAGTTATTAACCCCTAATCCGCCTCACTAACCCTATCATAAATAGTATTAACCCCTAATCTGCCCTCCCTAACATCGCCGACACCTAACTTCAATTATTAACCCCTAAACTTCCGATCGGAGCTCACCGCTATTCTAATAAATGGATTAACCCCTAAAGCTAAGTCTAACCCTAACACTAACACCCCCCTAAGTTAAATATAATTTTTATCTAACGAAATAAATTAACTCTTATTAAATAACTTATTCCTATTTAAAGCTAAATACTTACCTGTAAAATAAATCCTAATATAGCTACAATATAAATTATAATTATATTATAGCTATTTTAGGATTAATATTTATTTTACAGGCAACTTTGTAATTATTTTAACCAGGTACAATAGCTATTAAATAGTTAATAACTATTTAATAGTTACCTAGTTAAAATAATAACAAATTTACCTGTAAAATAAATCCTAACCTAAGTTATAATTAAACCTAACACTACCCTATCAATAAAATAATTAAATAAACTACCTACAATTACCTACAATTAACCTAACACTACACTATCAATAAATAAATTAAACACAATTGCTACAAATAAATACAATTAAATAAACTAGCTAAAGTACAAAAAATAAAAAAGAACTAAGTTACAGAAAATAAAAAAATATTTACAAACATAAGAAAAATATTACAACAATTTTAAACTAATTACACCTACTCTAAGCCCCCTAATAAAATAACAAAGCCCCCCAAAATAAAAAATTCCCTACCCTATTCTAAATTAAAAAAGTTACAAGCTCTTTTACCTTACCAGCCCTGAACAGGGCCCTTTGCGGGGCATGCCCCAAGAATTTCAGCTCTTTTGCCTGTAAAAGAATAAATACAATACCCCCCCCCAACATTACAACCCACCACCCACATACCCCTAATCTAACCCAAACCCCCCTTAAATAAACCTAACACTAAGCCCCTGAAGATCTTCCTACCTTGTCTTCACCATCCAGGTATCACCGATCCGTCCTGGCTCCAAGATCTTCATCCAACCCAAGCGGGGGTTGGCGATCCATAATCCGGTGCTCCAAAGTCTTCCTCCTATCCGGCAAGAAGAGGACATCCGGACCGGCAAACATCTTCTCCAAGCGGCATCTTCGATCTTCTTCCATCCGGTGCGGAGCGGGTCCATCTTGAAGCAGGCGACGCGGATCCATCCTCTTCTTCCGATGTCTCCCGACTAATGACGGTTCCTTTAAGGGACGTCATCCAAGATGGCGTCCCTCGAATTCCGATTGGCTGATAGGATTCTATCAGCCAATCGGAATTAAGGTAGGAATTTTCTGATTGGCTGATGGAATCAGCCAATCAGAATCAAGTTCAATCCGATTGGCTGATCCAATCAGCCAATCAGATTGAGCTCGCATTCTATTGGCTGTTCCGATCAGCCAATAGAATGCAAGCTCAATCTGATTGGCTGATGGGATCGGCCAATCGGATTGAACTTGATTCTGATTGGCTGATTCCATCAGCCAATCAGAAAATTCCTACCTTAATTCCGATTGGCTGATAAAATCCTATCAGCCAATCGGAATTCGAGGGACGCCATCTTGGATGACGTCCCTTAAAGGAACCGTCATTAGTCGGGAGACATCGGAAGAAGAGGATGGATCCGCGTCGCCTGCTTCAAGATGGACCCGCTCCGCACCGGATGGAAGAAGATCGAAGATGCCGCTTGGAGAAGATGTTTGCCGGTCCGGATGTCCTCTTCTTGCCGGATAGGAGGAAGACTTTGGAGCACCGGATTATGGATCGCCAACCCCCGCTTGGGTTGGATGAAGATCTTGGAGCCAGGACGGATCGGTGATACCTGGATGGTGAAGACAAGGTAGGAAGATCTTCAGGGGCTTAGTGTTAGGTTTATTTAAGGGGGGTTTGGGTTAGATTAGGGGTATGTGGGTGGTGGGTTGTAATGTTGGGGGGGGGGGTATTGTATTTATTCTTTTACAGGCAAAAGAGCTGAAATTCTTGGGGCATGCCCCGCAAAGGGCCCTGTTCAGGGCTGGTAAGGTAAAAGAGCTTGTAACTTTTTTAATTTAGAATAGGGTAGGGAATTTTTTATTTTGGGGGGCTTTGTTATTTTATTAGGGGGCTTAGAGTAGGTGTAATTAGTTTAAAATTGTTGTAATATTTTTCTTATGTTTGTAAATATTTTTTTATTTTCTGTAACTTAGTTCTTTTTTATTTTTTGTACTTTAGCTAGTTTATTTAATTGTATTTATTTGTAGCAATTGTGTTTAATTTATTTATTGATAGTGTAGTGTTAGGTTAATTGTAGGTAATTGTAGGTAGTTTATTTAATTATTTTATTGATAGGGTAGTGTTAGGTTTAATTATAACTTAGGTTAGGATTTATTTTACAGGTAAATTTGTTATTATTTTAACTAGGTAACTATTAAATAGTTATTAACTATTTAATAGCTATTGTACCTGGTTAAAATAATTACAAAGTTGCCTGTAAAATAAATATTAATCCTAAAATAGCTATAATATAATTATAATTTATATTGTAGCTATATTAGGATTTATTTTACAGGTAAGTATTTAGCTTTAAATAGGAATAAGTTATTTAATAAGAGTTAATTTATTTCGTTAGATAAAAATTATATTTAACTTAGGGGGGTGTTAGTGTTAGGGTTAGACTTAGCTTTAGGGGTTAATCCATTTATTAGAATAGCGGTGAGCTCCGATCGGAAGTTTAGGGGTTAATAATTGAAGGTAGGTGTCGGCGATGTTAGGGAGGGCAGATTAGGGGTTAATACTATTTATGATAGGGTTAGTGAGGCGGATTAGGGGTTAATAACTTTATTATAGTAGCGCTCAGGTCCGCTCGGCAGATTAGGGGTTAATAAGTGTAGGTAGGTGTCGGCGACGTTGTGGGGGGCAGATTAGGGGTTAATAAATATAACATAGGGGTCGGCGATGTTAGGGCAGCAGATTAGGGGTACATAGGGATAACGTAGGTGGCGGCGTTTTACGGAGCGGCAGATTAGGGGTTAAAAAAAATATGCAGGGGTCAGCGATAGCGGGGGCGGCAGATTAGGGGTTAATAAGTGTAAGATTAGGGGTGTTTAGACTCGGGGTACATGTTAGGGTGTTAGGTGCAGACGTAGGAAGTGTTCCCCCATAGGAAACAATGGGGCTGCGTTAGGAGCTGAACGCTGCTTTTTTGCAGGTGTTAGGTTTTTTTTCAGCTCAAACAGTCCCATTGTTTCCTATGGGAGAATCGTGCACGAGCACGTTTTTGAGGCCGGCCGCGTCCGTAAGCAACTCTGGTATCGAGAGTTGCTTTTGCGGTAAAAATGCTCTACGCTCCTTTTTTGGAGCCTAACGCAGCATTTGTTTTAACTCTCGATACCAGAGTTAAATTTATGGTGCGGCCAGAAAAAAGCCCGCGGAGCGTTAACAGCCCTTTTACCGCCGAACTCCAAATCTAGGCCTAAGATTGTTCCTCCTACTCCTATTCTCTAAGTCTTCTATGCGGTCCATAAGTGTTTGGACTGTGCCTTCTTGGGCCAGCATTTGACTGGTCTGATGTTGTAAATCTGAACTGAGGGTCTCTTGTCTCTCTTCAATTTGCGTGACACGTCGGTCCACAACCATAATGTCTCTTTTCAGCTCCCCAAACATAGTCTTGAAGTTCTGCATCGCCTCCCTGATGTCTTCCTTTGAGGATAAGTGTTTGATATCTTCTCTAGTTAAGTAGTTTAGCGACCTATTGTGAGTGCCTGGATCATGTACCTGGGCTGACACTGTCTGTATGGGTGCACTACTCTCTGCATCTATTGTAGATATGGTTGGCTCAACTTGAATTAAATAGTTATCTAGAGCAGTGGACTGTGTGCTCTTAGGCGGTTTAGCATTTCTTTTGGCAGCCATATTTTGGAGCAGCGGTCTGTGCAGGGTGGGTCCCCTAGTCCCCCACTTATGCTGTGCTGTCGCTGCGCCAGACAGAGAGTGTGCTGCACTAATGTTAGTTTTTATTATTATGTTTGCTTTGTTTTAATTTTTATATTTCCTTCAGTGTGGGCAATATTCGTGGCCAAGGCTCCCCCCTTCACTAAGTGCAGTTTACGCAGGAGGCCCAGGACAGAGTGGCTCAGTTCTCTTCTGCTTGATGTATTTTAATGGTGCAGGGATATATAGATTGCAATACTAGTGGTTGTTTTAGCACTCAGACACCCTCAATCAAAGTTTTCAATTTAATTGCCTAGGGAGTTCATTTGTGTGACTTATAGGCCTCTGTGCTTACTTATTGTGGCCTCCTTTTTATGTTTTCCACTCTCCCAGGTTTATTTATGCATACCGTTTGATAATGTCAGTGAGCTGTCGTGTCCCTGCATCAGAGTGTTGTTAGCTTTATTCCTGTGGCTGGTTGAGTCTTTCTATGCCCCTTTCTCCTTTTATTTAAAGGGTATGGGCCTCTATCTGGTCACTGACTCTCAGTCTATGTTTGCCCGCAATCGCCTGGCTAAGTATAGGAGTGACTGCAGGGTTATGCCGTGCTTCTGTCTTACCAACGTGTGAGGGTGTGCTCAGCTCCGCTCAAACTGTCTGCGTGCCCGGCGGCCGTCTGCTCCGAACTGGTAGGCCTCCGTCCGACCTCGTGGCCAGAGTTGATGCACCGCCTGTGTGATCTGCTTCAGTGCTTAGCGGTCCGGGTTGTGAGATTGCGAGTAAGTGCCGTGGGATGATTCGGCAAGCCCGCAGTGCAGATTATGCTCCTTCTCCCGCACCCGATTGTGCGCAGGCTTCCACTTACTTTATTTTCCCCGCTAGTGCCCTCTTCTCGATAGCTTCTTATCTGTTTGCAGCAACTTGCGTTGGCTGCGCTCACATCCTCTTTGCAAATTTCGCCCAAGTTATCTCCAGGTTCTTTCTGCTCCTAATGGGTGTTGTTATATAATTTGTTAGGCTGTAGGAAAACGCTGACTGCAGATTGAAAACTAAGGGGACTACAGAGCTCTAACACAATGCAGCCATCTTAGTCCGTGGCTAGGCTCCGCCCCCCCGTTAGTAAATAATTATTAACTATTTAATAACTACCTAGTTAAAATAAATAAAAATTTACCTGTAAAAACAAAAAACCTAACCTGTCATACACTAACACCTAACATTACACTACAATTAAATAAATTACATTAATTAAATACAATTAACTAAATTACAAAAAATAAAAAACACTAAATTAGACAAAATAAAAAAGAAATTATCAAATATTTAAACTTATTACACCTAATGTAATAGCCCTATCAAAATAAAAAAGCCCCCCCCCCAAATAAAAAAGCCTAAACTAAACTGCCAATAGCCCTTAAAAAGACCTTTTGAGGGGCATTGACCCAAAGAAATCAGCTCTTTTACCTGTAAAAAAAAAATTCAAACAACCCCCCTACAGTAAAACCCCCCACCCACACAACCAAACCCCCCAAATAAAATCCTATCTAAAAAAACTTAGCTCTCAATTGCCTATTGCCCTGAAAAGGGCATTTGGATGGGCATTGCCCTTAAAAGGGCATTTAGCTCTCTTTCTTTGCCCAAACCCCTAATCTAAAAATAAAACCCACTCAATAAACCCTTAAAAAAAACTAACACTAACCCCCGAAGATCCACTTACAGTTTTTGAAGACCGGACATCAATCCTCATCAAGCTGGGAGAAGTCTTCATCCAAGCGGGCAGAAGTCCTCAACAAAGCCAGGAGAAGTCTTCATCCAAGCGGCAAGAATTCGTCCTCCAGACGGGCAGAAGTCTTCATCCAGATGGAATCTTCTATCTTCATCCTTCCGACGCGTTGCGGCTCCATCTTCAAGACATCCGGCGTGGAGCATCCTCTTCATATGGTCCCAGCCGTACACTGAAGGTTCCTTTAAATGACGTCATCCAATATGGCGTCCCTTGAATTTCGATTGGCTGATAGAATTCTATCAGCCAATTGGAATTAAAGGTGAAAAAATCATATTGGCTGATGCAATCAGCCAATAGGATTGAGCTTCAATCCTATTGGCTGATACAATCAGCCAATAGGATTGAGCTTGCATTCTATTGGCTGTTCCACTACACTACTTTTTTATTTTGATAGGGCTATTAGATTAGGTGTAATTAGTTTAAATATTTGATAATTTTTTTTTTTTATTTTGTGTAATTTAGTGTTTTTATTTTTTGTAATTTGGTTAATTGTTTTTAATTAATGTAATTTATTTAATTTTAATGTAATGTTAGGTGTTAGTGTAACTCAGGTTAGGTTTTATTTTACAGGTAAATTTGTATTTATTTTAACTAGGTAGTTAGTAAATAGTTAATAACTATTTACTAACTAGTCTACCTAGTTAAAATAAATACAAACGTAGCTGTGAAATAAAAATAAAACCTAAGGCCTAGATTTAGAGTTGGGCGGTAGCCGTCAAAACCAGCGTTAGAGGGTCCTAACGCTGGTTTTTACCGCCCTCTGGTATTTGGAGCCAGTCATTAAAGGGTCTAATGCTCACTTTCCAGCCGCGACTTTTCCATACCGCAGAACCCCTTACGTCAATTGCGTATCCTATCTTTTCAATGGGATCTTTCTATTATCGGTATTTAGAGTCGTGTCTGAAGTGAGCGTTAGAAATCTAACGACAAAACTCCAGCCGCAGAAAAAAGTCAGTAGTTAAGAGCTTTCTGGGCTAACGCCGGTTTATAAAGCTCTTAAAGGGACAGTCTAGTCAAAATTAAACTTTCATGATTCAGATAAGGCATGCAATTTTAAACAACTTTCCAATTTACTTCTATTATTTAATTTGCTCAATTCTTTAGATATCCTTTGTTGAAGAAATAGCAATGCACATGTGTGAGCCAATTACACAAGGCCTCTAGGTGCAGCAACCAATCAGCAGCTACTGAGCATATCTAAATATGCTTTTTCAGCAAGTGATATCAAGACAATGAAGCAAATTGGATAATAGAAGTAAATTAGAAAGTTGTTTAAAATAACATGCTCTTTCTAAATCCCAAAAGAAAAAAAATGGCTTTCATGTCCCTTTAACTACTGTGCTCTAAAGTACACTAACACCCATAAACTACCTATGTACCCCTAAACCGAGGTCCCCCCACATCGCTGCCACTCTGTTAAATTTTTTAACCCCTAATCTGCCGCTCCGTACACCGCCGCAAGCTAAATTATCCCTATGTACCCCTAATCTGCTGCCCCTAATACCGCCAACCCCTATATTATATTTATTAACCCCTAATCTGCCCCCCTCCACGTCGCCTCCACCTGCCTACACTTATTAACCCCTAATCTGCCGACCGGACCGCACCGCTATTATAATAAAGTTATTAACCCCTAATCCGCCTCACTCCCGCCTCAATAACCCTATAATAAATAGTATTAACCCCTAATCTGCCCTCCCTAACATCGCTGACACCTAACTTCAAACATTAACCCCTAATCTGCTGACTGGAGCTCACCGCTATTCTAATAAATGTATTAACCCCTAAAGCTAAGTCTAACCCTAACACTAACACCCCCCTAAGTTAAATATAATTTTTATCTAACGAAATAAATTAACTCTTATTAAATAAATTATTCCTATTTAAAGCTAAATACTTACCTGTAAAATAAACCCTTATATAGCTACAATATAAATTATAATTATATTATAGCTATTTTCAGGGCTGGTAAGGTAAAAGAGCTTTGAACTTTTTAAATTTAGAATAGGGTAGGGCATTTTTTTATTTTGGGGGGCTTTGTTATTTTATTAGGGGGCTTAGAGTAGGTGTAATTAGTTTAAAATTGTTGTAATATTTTTCTAATGTTTGTAAATATTTTTTTATTTTTTGTAACTTAGTTCTTTTTTATTTTTTTGTACTTTAGTTAGTTTATTTAATTGTATTTATTTGTAGGTATTGTATTTAATTAATTTATTGATAGTGTAGTGTTAGGTTTAATTGTAGATAATTGTAGGTAGTTTATTTAATTTATTTATTGATAGTGTAGTGTTAGGTTTAATTGTAACTTAGGTTAGGATTTATTTTACAGGTAATTTTGTAATTATTTTAACTAGGTAGCTATTAAATAGTTATTAACTATTTAATAGCTATTGTACCTGGTTAAAATAATTACAAAGTTGCCTGTAAAATAAATATAAATGCTAAAATAGCTACAATATAATTATAATTTATATTGTAGCTATATTAGGGTTTATTTTACAGGTAAGTATTTAGCTTTAAATAGGAATAATTTATTTAATAAGAGTTAATTTATTTCGTTAGATTTAAATTATATTTAACTTAGGGGGGTGTTAGTGTTAGGGTTAGACTTAGCTTTAGGGGTTAATACATTAGAGTAGCGGTGAGATCCGGTCGGCAGATTAGGGGTTAATTATTGTAGGTAGGTGGAGGCGACATTGGGGGCGGCAGATTAGGGGTTAATAAATATAATATAGGGGTCGGCGATGTTAGGGGCAGCAGATTAGGGGTACATAGGTATAATGTAGGTTGCGGCGGTGTACGGAGCGGCAGATTAGGGGTTAATAATAATATGCAGGGGTCAGCGATAGCGGGGGAAGCAGATTAGGGGTTAATAAGTGTAAGGTTAGGGGTGTTTAGACTCGGGGTACATGTTAGGGTGTTAGGTGCAGACTTAGGAAGTGTTTCCCCATAGGAAACAATGGGGCTGCGTTAGGAGCTTAACGCTGCTTTTTTGCAGGTGTTAGGTTTTTTTTCAGCTCAAACTTCCCCATTGTTTTCTATGGGGGAATCGTGCACGAGCACGTTTTTGAAGCTGGCCTTTTCCGTAAGCAACGCTGGTATCGAGAGTTGCAGTGGCGGTAAATATGCTCTACGCTCCCTTTTTTGTAGCCTAACGCAGCCATTCTGTGAACTCTAAATACCAGCGGTATTTAAAAGGTGCGGGGGAAAAAAAGCATGCGTAGCTAACGCACCCCTTTGGCCGCAGAACTCTAAATCTAGCCGTTAGGGTTTATTTTATAGGTAAGTATTTAGTTTTAAATAGGAATTAGTTAGGTAATGAAAGTAAGTTTTATTTAGATTTATTTGAATTATATTAAAGTTAGGGTTAGCGTTAGACTTAGGGTTAGGTTTAGGGGTACATATATTTATTTAGTGTTAGTGATGTGGGAGGCCAGAGGTTTAGGGGTTAATAACTTTAGTATAGTTGCGGCGGCGATGTTGGGGGCGGCAGATTAGGGGTTAATAAATTTATGGAGGTTGCGGCGAAATTGGGGGCGGCAGATTAGTGGTTAATAAGTGTAATGTAGGTAGCGACAACATTAAGGGCAGCAGATTAGGGGTTAATAAATTTATGTAGGTGGCGGCGACATTGGGGGTGGCAGATAAGGGGTTAATAAGTGTAGGTAGGTGGTGGCAACATTGGGGGCAGCAGATTAGGGGTTAATAAGTGTAAGTAGGTGGCGGTGACATTGGGGGTGGCAGATTAGGGGTTATTAAGTGTAATGTAGGTGGCGGCGATGTTGGGGGCAGCATATTAGGGGTTAATATGTGTAATGTAGGTGGCGGCGATGTCGGGGGTGGCAGATTAGGGGTGTTTAGACTCGGGGTTTATGTTAGGGTGTTAGGTGTAAACATAACTTTTCTTTCCCCATAGGAGTCAATGGGGCTGCGTTACGGAGCTTTACGCTCCTTTATTGCAGGTGTTAGGCTTTTTTTTTATTATTTGAAGTATTTCAATTCTTAACACACCTTCGGCTTAAGTGCAGTTGTCCTATAACACCTTCAGGTTAGCTCACAGGTGAAAGACAGGATGATAAGCGAAAAGGAAAAATTGGTAGTTTAAATTGAAGAACACAGAAACAGCAAGTGTGAACTTGGACCAAGGCTGACAACTAGAGTCCTGTTCAATTTCAGAAAACCTTTGTAGGTTTCAGTAACAAAAGCCAAGGTTACAGGTTCTCAAATAGTGTAATATACCCAGTGGGTACAGATAGCGATACTGTCATGCATACCAAGTAGGTAAACAGGTACAGCTGGTTTGTGGGAAGCGGTCACTGGAATAGCAGACAGATGATACTAAGCAGGCACAGGATACCCAGTGGGGCTGTTGGTGAAACTGTAACAGGATACCAGGTAGATACAGCAGGCACAGCTGGTCTGAGGAAAGCTGTCACTGATATAGAAGACATAGAATACTCAGCACACACAGGATACCCAGTGGGTACTGTCGGCAAGACTGTCACGGGTCACCTGGTAGGTACAGCAGGCACTGCTTCAGGAACAAGGTGAGCATACACAGGTACAAGGGAAGTATACTTGGTTTCAGGAACAAGTTGAGCATACACAGGTACAAGGGAAGTAAACTTGGGTTCAGGAACAAGGTGAGCATACACAGGTACAAGGGAAGTATACTTGGGTTCAGGAACAAGGTGAGCATACACAGGTACAAGTTAAGTATGCTTGGTTTCTGGAAAAAGGTGAGCATACGCAGGTACAAGGTATGTATGCTTGGTTTCTGGAAAAAGGTGAGGATACGCAGAAACAAAAAAAAGCATGCTTCTGTTTCAGGAACAAGGATGTCTCAAAATAATAGCTAAGAGTGATGAGCTGAGTGACCTTTTAAAGGAACTCCTGATCCCATGACCTCCAGGTTGGAATTACGGTAGTTAGGACATGGTTCCTTTAAATTCAGTGTGTTAAAGAATTTTTAAATTGTGCGCAAGTTACCCTTTGCGCATATAATATCTGCTCCCAAAAAAACAGAAAAAATGATGAAGGATAAAAATAAAAACAAGTTTATATGTGCGCTAAAAAAGCTCAAGGAGATATTGCTTTATGGCTTATTCACTCCTAATTCAATAATACTTCAAGTTATGGTATAAAATGTATAAAATGCATAAAATATAATTATACTTTATTGTAAAAAATAACCTTTGTTATTCATTTCATATATAAAATAATGCAATACGCACGACTATACATACACTCTAAAAAACACTGTTGCTTTAAATATATAAATAAATATGACCGGTTATATGCCTATGTTTGTTTGTGATATATGGATAATACTTTAAGAACCACCTTTTATCATCAGATTGTTGATGCTCACATACAAAGAAACATCCCTTTTAATTGTTGATGCTCAGATACAAAGAAACGTCCCTTTAATAAAAGGTTGTTTGTGTTATTGAAACCTTTAGTGATAATCGTATAGAAGGTACAAATTCGGCAATGGATAAACAGTGTGGTAGTCTCTCATAGGATGATACTGCCTGATTTAGTGACTTGTTTAGTAATTTGTTAAGTGACTACAGCTGTCCAACGGTTCTCTCTCTTTGCTCTTGTCCCTTTATCTTAGATGTGCAATCTTTAAATATGCCGCACTATATCAGACTACTACACCTCTTAGTGCCTACCTTCCTCTGGTTGTGAAGTTCCACGTACATTCGGTTCAGCACAGGTGTCTCTGACGTTATATATATGTCTTAAAGGTGATTGGATATCCAATTTTCTTTCTTATCCGGTGTTCGTTTTAAGGTGGATTCTTTTATAAAGGTGGAACTTCATTGTGTTTAATACATTCATCCATAAAAATATCCATAACACTAATATTATATAAATTCTACCATATACATATTAATTAAATACAATATCTTAAATACATATCTATTATTATATTTCATACCTAAACATGTTTAAAAATGCACACTTAGAAATATTAGAAATAATAAAAATATTGTTAAAAATAAAAATAAACTACCATTATTTTGAATTATCAAAATGTGTACATCTAAACGGTGCAAAGGGAATTGGAAACAATTTGATACTAGAGATCAATCATGGTACCAAAAATTATCTTACTTTATATAGTTTTTTTATGTATAATACTCAGTCTATTTTGCTGGGATATAGATATATACTATAAATCTTAGATATGGGTAAATAAGTAAAAAATTATACACCAAATTTGGAGTTAAATTGATATTGACATTGTTATCCCCATTCATACAGGGAGTGCAGAATTATTAGGCAAGTTGTATTTTTGAGGATTAATTTTATTATTGAACAACAACCATGTTCTCAATGAACCCAAAAAAACTCATTAATATCAAAGCTGAATAGTTTTGGAAATAGTTTTTAGTTTGTTTTTAGTTATAGCTATTTTAGGGGCATATCTGTGTGTGCAGGTGACTATTACTGTGCATAATTATTAGGCAACTTAACAAAAAACAAATATATACCCATTTCAATTATTTATTTTTACCAGTGAAACCAATATAACATCTCAACATTCACAAATATACATTTCTGACATTCAAAAACAAAACAAAAACAAATCAGTGACCAATATAGCCACCTTTCTTTGCAAGGACACTCAAAAGCCTGCCATCCATGGATTCTGTCAGTGTTTTGATCTGTTCACCATCAACATTGCGTGCAGCAGCAACCACAGCCTCCCAGATACTGTTCAGAGAGGTGTACTGTTTTCCCTCCTTGTAAATCTCACATTTGATGATGGACCACAGGTTCTCAATGGGGTTCAGATAAGGTGAACAAGGAGGCCATGTCATTAGATTTTCTTCTTTTATACCCTTTCTTGCCAGCCACGCTGTGGAGTACTTGGACATGTGTGATGGAGCATTGTCCTGCATGAAAATCATGTTTTTCTTGAAGGATGCAGACTTCTTCCTGTACCACTGCTTGAAGAAGGTGTCTTCCAGAAACTGGCAGTAGGACTGGGAGTTGAGCTTGACTCCATCCTCAACCCGAAAAAGCCCCACAAGCTTATCTTTGATGATACCAGCCCAAACCAGTACTCCACCTCCACCTTGCTGGCGTCTGAGTCGGACTGGAGCGCTCTGCCCTTTACCAATCCAGCCACGGGCCCATCCATCTGGCCCATCAAGACTCACTCTCATTTCATCAGTCCATAAAACCTTAGAAAAATCAGTCTTGAGATATTTGTTGGCCCAGTCTTGACGTTTCAGCTTGTGTGTCTTGTTCAGTGGTGGTCGTCTTTCAGCCTTTCTTACCTTGGCCATGTCTCTGAGTATTGCACACCTTGTGCTTTTGGGCACTCCAGTGATGTTGCAGCTCTGAAATATGGCCAATCTGGTGGCAAGTGGCATCTTGGCAGCTGCACGCTTGACTTTTCTCAGTTCATGGGCAGTTATTTTGCGCCTTGGTTTTTCCACACGCTTCTTGCGACCCTGTTGACTATTTTGAATGAAACGCTTGATTGTTCGATGATCACGCTTCAGAAGCTTTGCAATTTTAAGAGTGCTGCATCCCTCTGCAAGATATCTCACTATTTTTTACTTTTCTGAGCCTGTCAAGTCCTTCTTTTGACCCATTTTGCCAAAGGAAAGGAAGTTGCCTAATAATTATGCACACCTGATATAGGGTGTTGATGTCATTAGACCACACCCCTTCTCATTACAGAGATGCACATCACCTAATATGCTTAATTGGTAGTAGGCTTTCGAGACTATACAGCTTGGATTAAGACAACATGCATAAAGAGGATGATGTGGTCAAAATACTCATTTGCCTAATAATTCTGCACACAGTGTATAGATTACATTATATCTATTTTCATAATTCCAAGGAAAAGTGTATTAAATTTTATTAAATTAGTCTAGAACAAAGGGATTGAGGTCTAATTCAGAGTTTAGACCTTGTGGGTATAGGGTCTCATTTCATATATTAATTCAGCTTCTTTTCTCAATAAAAATTGGTCAAAGTTACCCCCTCCCCAGGGTTTTTTTTATTTTACGAATGTTCCAATATTTTAAATATTTAATATTATTTTGGTGTTTTTCTCTAAAATGTTCATATAGACGAGTCTTTTGATCTCCTTTTTTTATCAAATTAAGATGTTCTCTAATCCTTGTAGGTAAAGTTCTAGAGGTTTCTCCTAAATATTGTTTCCACACATGAACACTGAATTAAATATATTACCCCTTTATCATTACATCTAATTGTATCCTTGATTTTATACTTTTTGCCTGTATTGTTTGACGAATATTCTCTACATTTTGTACGATGTTGGCATGCTTTACAGCTATAACAAGGGTAATACCCACATACTTTATTGCCTAGAAGATCTCTATCTTGTAATTTTTGCTGTAGTATTTTTGCATTAAAATCACTGGGAGCAAGGATACTTTTTAAATTAGCAGCCTTCCTATAGATAATAGTTGTTTTTTCAGATATTGAATTGCCCAAAATGGTGTCTGCTCTAATGAGGTGCCAATGCTTGTTAAATATTTTTACTAAGTCCTTGTAGTGACAATTGTAATTGGTAACAAAAGGTACTTTGAGGACCTCTTTAGTTGTATTGTTTACTGTCGATGTCTTACTGAGGGTATCTCTCCTATCTATGTTCCTGACTGTTGAAATTGTTGTTTGTAAAGCTTATAAATTATATTCTTTCTGTAAAAATCTATTCTCCAAGATCTTCACTTTTGAGTCATAATCAGATAGTTTAGAACAATTAAGTCTTATCCTCAGGAATTGTCCTCTTGGGATGTCTATCCAATGTTTCAAATGACAACTATTCGCTGGAATATAATTGTTAGCATCAACTGCTTTAAAGTGATTTTTTTGTTATCAATTCTCCTTGGTCAATATATATATATATATATATATATATATATATAGGTCTAGGAAAGTTATCCTTACCTTACTAAAGTTCCTTTAAATTCAGGCTGCGAACAGCCACGCATGATCTAGGTGCTGCTGGAGCTGAGTCAGTGTTACTCCACATGGGATGTTGAGATAATAATTAATAATAATAATAATAATGTTGGCACTCGAAAAATAATTTAGGCATTCGCCTAGACTGGGAGCGGCGCTCCCTATGGTAAGCACTAGGGATGGATGAATGTTTCTAAAAATTCTTAATTTATAATGAATTTTGATACATTTGTACGTTCATATATATCATTCTAACATTCTATTTTCAAATTTTCGTTTTAAAATTTTTCAATAAAATTCAAAAATATTCTTTAGAATGTATTCATTCAATTTTGAAATGTAATATTCAAATTCAAATATTTAGCCGTCCAATCAGCAAGTGTAAACCAGGTGCTGAACCAAAAATGAGCCGGCTCCAAAGCTTTCCTGCTTTTTCAAATAAAGATACCAAGGGAACAAAGAAAAATTGCTAAAATTAGTAAATTAGAAAGTTGCTTAAAACTGCATGCTCTATCCGAATAATGAAAGAAAGAAAAAACAAATATGGGTTTAGGGTCCCTTTAATAGAAGGGGGTAATTTTGAGCATTATACAACAATTGTCCATTTGGGTATTAAGTGATTCATATAATCAGATATTTTGTCAAATTCTCTAATCTCTCTCATGCGTAAATGTATATCTTAGTCTGTCAGAGGATATAATGCATTCTTTAATTTAGGGTAAGATCTGGGAGTATAATTTGATTTCCAATTATGGACTGTTGATTTTCTGGCCATATTATATAATCCTAAATATTTCAGAAATCCCATACAAATTGGTATATATAAACATTAAAATATTGATCAGGTAATCGGTACACACACATATATATATATATATATATATACATACATACAGTATATATACATACATACAGTATATATATATATATATATATATATATATATATATATATATATATATATGAATTATACATTGATAAATGTATACAATATTGGTTATTATATCATCTCAATTTCTATAATAGCACATACTCCTATTAAACAATACATTTCCATACCACTTCACATAACTCCTGCCTTGAGCGTATGCATTAACATAATGTTTCTGAGTAGACTCAATGGGGTCAATTTTATCATTTGTCAGACAGACATGATCCGCTGTAAATAATCACGTATGTAAAAAATAAACGTAAATACTCACAATGTTGTTGGCACTGAAAGAATAACAGTGCAGGAAGGGTTGGCTGACTCTCACAGCGGTAAGCTCACTATAACTCAGTGATCAGTACATAGTGGTTCAAGTCTGCACTCAATACGGCCTTAATAGAATGCAAACCAAATCCAAAGCATGCAGATTTGTTATAAAATCCAAATGTATTCTATAAAAACATACAAACCATCATGTGGGATACAATGTTCACAATGAAGGGTAAGGAAAGTTACAGAATACGCATTTTGTACAGACCCATCGCACTTGTTCACTGCCTCCGTGATCAGGAGCTTCAGAACATCGTAACAGGTAAGAGTGAGTAAGGTCCAACGTCAGGGATATTTTATGTGGAATGAGTGTGAGGTTCAGCTTTATGACACTGTGCTGTATGCTGGCACAGCTATTGGCTAAGAGGTGGAAAGTTCACATCACTGAAAAAAAAGAGATTTGCCGTGGGTGACCAGAGCTGCTTAGTTTAGCGACAAAGCTGCGGCAAAGAGAAGGTATGTTTACCGTAACTTTTAAAAAGTCATCACTGAAGGTCCCATTTATGCTTAGTGGTGGTAAATCCTAGTGTTTTTGAAATGCTAGGATTTACCATAACTTTAAGTATTTCAATTTTACTTCTAAAAATCCATTGTTGATAAATTGCTGGCAGCATTTTGTTATTTTTATTGAATGTGCTGATACATTTATCCATCCCCAGAGTCACTGCTTTCAATATTTTGGAGTTAACTCACAACATATTTTACATAAGACTCAGTGAATATGGCAATTTTAAGTTCCAAATGCGTTAATATATGTAAGATTTTTTTAAGGCAAAATGAACGCTGCTATTTTGTATAGCTGTGAACTCACTGCCCAGACATCATGAAATTCAGCCAGATTGTTCTTGTCATGTTGATAAAAAATGTTCTCTTTTCTTTTTACAATCTAATGGCACAGAACCAATTAAAGGATAAAACGTATGGTTGTCAAATTTAACATAAAAAGCATGAGATTTTTATTCTAGTCACAGCTTTCTTAAAATTATGAAATTTAAAGAAGCAGCTGTAATGCTGAAATAGCAATGCTTTTACAAAGAGAATAAGCTAGCTACACGTATATATAGGCCAATATTACAATTATTCCAACTGCGCTCAAGTAAAAAAAATAGCAGGGCTGTATTAGTGCGCATATTACAAGTTAAAAGTAAAAAGTTAGCTTGAGAGTGGAAGACTCAGGTGTGATAATTTCTGGACTTCAGTTATTTCGACTGCACCACTAACTGATCACTAGTGTGCTAAAAACTCTACACTGTGCAAG
This sequence comes from Bombina bombina, assembly GCF_027579735.1. NCBI lineage: Eukaryota > Metazoa > Chordata > Amphibia > Anura > Bombinatoridae > Bombina > Bombina bombina. The sequence continues at coordinate 1,524,328,179 of NC_069499.1, read as the reverse complement.
AACTGTTGTGCTAAATCTGAAGGTGCATTAGGAATACATTAAATTCCTATGCTCTTCACTTACAAGAAATGTTCTTTATATATACATGCATATATATTTATATATATATATATATATATATATATATGTGTGTATTTTTTGTGGAGGTAAATAAATAGTTTTCCCATGAGAGCTACTGAGCAGAATATATCAATCAAAAATCAATGAGTACCGCAAACTTTTTTAAATACCGGAGCCTTTTCTTTTACAAAAAAGAACTGTATATAGATAGACAGATATATAGATATATAGATAAATAGATAGATATTGAGGTATATATATATGAATAAATTGTTATTTTTTGTTAAATATATATCTGTTCTTATATATCTATATGGATATATACCAATATAAAAATATATATATATATATATATATATATATATATATATATATATAAATACAAAATTTGGTTTTCTAGCACACCTTACAAAAAGTTTAAATCAACATCTGGGAGTGCTGCCAATATGACCCAGTAATTACACAAACAAAGAGGTATCAGCGCACATCCATTTTCAAAAGCACAACATATTTTTTACTGCTGCAAAAAATTGCCTGCATATACATCAAGAGACAACTATTCTTTTTTTAAATAATATTGGGAACTTAGTCACACAATATGGCCATATTTTGCTTAGCCAGTCACCTCTTACAAGGTGCCCCAATTCGACTGGTCCTACTCTAAGTCCTTTTGCCACAGAGGGCTGAAACATTCCTGCTTTTACTCTTCATAATAGAATGAGACTCCCTGGCTTTTTATTCACAACTCTTTAACACTGTAATGAGCACACCTGAACTTGGGTGGGGTGCTTAAACCAATGGGAGATGGTCAGTCTCCCTGGTAATTTTAAATACAAATACAAAATTTGGTTTTCTAGCGCACCTTACAAAAAGTTTAAATCAACATCTGGGAGTGCTGCCAATATGACCCAGTAATTACACAAACAAAGAGGTATCAGCGCACATCCATTTTCAAAAGCACAACATATTTTTTACTGCTGCAAAAAATTGCCTGCATATACATCAAGAGACAACTATTCTTTTTTTAAATAATATTGGGAACTTAGTCACACAATGTGGCCATATTTTGCTTAGCCAGTCACCGCTTACAAGGTGCCCCAATTCGACTGGTCCTACTCTAAGTCCTTTATATATATATATATATATATATATATATACTGTATATATATATATATATATATATATATATACACACTGTATATATATATATACACACACATATGTGTAAATAAATATGTAAGAAAGCTTAAAAAATGATAGCCTGACACTTAGAGGAACAACATTATAATAAATGGTTACAAAACCGTGTTAAAAAAAAACAAACAAAAAAACTATGCAACTTGAAAAAAAGAAATCTGGCTCTCCAACAAAAATTCAAAAACCTTTTTTGTGATAAATCTCCTTCAATGGAGCTGAAATAAAACACGCGTTTTGGCTTTATGCCGTAGTCATAGATGTTTTATTTCAGCTCCTTTGAAGGAGATTTATCACAATAAAGGTTTTTTAATTTTTGTTGGAGTGCCGGATTTCTTAGCATCTGCCATATCCATTTTGCACCCAGCAAATCTCAAGCAAGATATTCTGGAGACATTTAATACTCTTTTACCCAAAGAGCGGAGTTTTCATCCCTTGAATCCCAGGCAGCAGTTCCACGGAGAAGAGAGCTTCTAATTGTCCAACTCACAGTGATTACAGTGTTCATGCTGAGAAACGTCGGAGTGGGAGGAGCTACATTTGTCAGCAGAGTTCAGTCGGAGAAAACAAAGTGAAGACGCAGAGTAGTATATGATGGCTCACATAGTCCTTAATAGTGTCCCATATGGATTATACCACTCAATAAATTATCATACATACAGCTGACTATGGCTAAACTCCATCAATCTGGGAGCTAGTTTGTTTTAAAGCTTCACTAAATCAACATTTGTACAAATTATATACCAAAAGGAATAAGCATATATATGGAGTCTCCTCTCCCCTTTTAAGTTGCATGCTGCAGTTTCTCCATATATATGCTTATTCCTTATGGTATATAATTTGTATGAATGTTGGATTAGTGAAATTTTTAAACAAACTAGTTCCCGGTTTGAATGAGTTTAGCCACAGTCAGATGTATGTATGTTCATTTTTGAGTGGTATAATCCATATGGGACAATATTAAGGGCTATGTGAGCCATCATATACTACTTAGCATAAATATTTAACTTATCTTGTGGTGGTAAATCCTATTTGAGAAACCATCTTCCAAAGGCTAGTAGAAAATAAGCACTATTTGATTATTATTGTATTGTGGAACAGCAGGTTTGCTTTTTTTTACTTTATTTTATTTATATCATTAATACTTAATGGTTATTAATTTAAATAAGTGATAAAGAACCATATATAATCATATAGAAAGTGGGCTTGCTGGATATCCCAGCAAACAATATGGCAAGCAATTATATATGTCATTCCTTTGTTCATTAAATCTTGACCATCACAATTTTAATTTTTTCTTTCTTTTCCCTAATGAACCTCTACAAATATCCAATGAAAGTATTTCTGAATGCAATAAGTATTAGGTCCAATAAGATAAGATTAATTTTAATTTGAACTAAGAAAAGTTATATTTTATTACATATTCATGTTTTATATTTCATATATATATATATATATATATATATATATATATATATATATATATATATATATATATATATATATAGCTAGAAAAATTCAATACAAGACTGATATTAGTGTACACAAGTGAAGCACTCACTTTCCTAAGAGGGCTGTTTAATTAAAGAGCAGAGGTGTAGGCGGCCGGAAATACACTAAATTAAAACATAACCTTTATTAGGATATTAAGATTCTTCTCGACTCACACACACAACTTAAAAACACAGAGGATCAAGTCTGGTTTAGATTATAGGTGCACTGAATGGGTAGTGGTTGGGAACATCAACTCCGTATATCTATCTCAACATAGCATGTTGGGTTAATCCAGAGTAAGGTAAAATACAGAAAGTTAAAAAAACTGCTTTAAGGGGTTTCTAAATATAAGGTAAAAGTTTCAATAATTTAGGAAAAAACTAACCAAGTACTGATATACATGGTGTATTATATATAGTGTATGCAAAAACATAATTTATGTAAGAACTTACCTGATAAATTCATTTCTTTCATATTGGCAAGAGTCCATGAGCTAGTGACATATGGGATATACAATCCTACCAGGAGGGGCATAGTTTCCCAAACCTCAAAATGCCTATAAATACACCCCTCACCACACACACAATTCAGTTTAACGAATAGCCAAGAAGTGGGGTGATAAAGAAAGGAGTAGAAAGCATCAACAAAGGAAATTTGGAAATAATTGTGCTTTATACAAAAAATCATAACCACCATAAAAAGGGGCGGGCCTCATGGACTCTTGCCAATATGAAAGAAATGAATTTATCAGGTAAGTTCTTACATAAATTATGTTTTCTTTCATGTAATTGGCGTCCATGAGTCCATGAGCTAGTGACATATGGGATATCAATACCCAAGATGTGGATCTCCACTCAAGAGTCACTAGAGAGGGAGGAAATAAAATAAAAACAGCCATATTCTGCTGAAAAAATTAGTCCACAACCCAAAAAAAATAAGTTTATTTTCATTTTTGAAAGAAAAAAACTTAAAACAAAAGCAGAAGAATCAAACTGAAACAGCTGCCTGAAGAACTTTTCTACCAAAAACTGCTTCCGAAGAAGCAAATACATTGAAATGGTAGAATTTAGTAAATGTATGCAAAGAGGACCAAGTCGCTGCTTTGCAAATCTGATCAACTGAAGCTTCATTCTTAAAAGCCCACGAAGTGGAGACTGATCTAGTAGAATGAGCTGTAATTCTCTGAGGCGGGGCTTGACCCGACTCCAAATAAGCTTGATGAATCAAAAGCTTTAACCAAGAGTCCAAGGAAATAGCAGAGGCCTTCTGACCTTTCCTGGGACCAGAAAATAAAACAAATAGACTAGAAGTCTTCCTGAAATCTTTAGTAGCTTCAACATAATATTTCAAAGCTCTTACCACATCCAAAGAATGTAAGGATCTTTCCAAAGAATTCTTAGGATTAGGACACAAGGAAGGGACAACAATTTCTCTACTAATGTTGTTAGAATTCACAACCTTAGGTAAAAATTCAAATGAAGTCCGCAAAACCGCCTTATCCTGATGAAAAATCAGAAAAGGAGATTCACGAGAAAAAGCAGATAGCTCAGAAACTCTTCTAGCAGAAGAGATAGACAAAAGGAACAACACTTTCCAAGAAAGTAGTTTAATGTCCAAACAATGCATAGGCTCAAATGGAGGAGCCTGTAAAGCCTTCAGAACCAAATTAAGACTCCAAGGTGGAGAAATTGATTTAATGACAGGCTTAATACAAACTAAAGCCTGTACAAAACAGTTTATATCAGGAAGTATAGCAATCTTTCTGTGAAATAAAACAGAAAGAGCGGAGATTTTTCCTCTCAAGGAACTTGCAGACAAACCCTTATCCAAACCATCCTGAAGAAACTGTAAAATTCTAAGAATTCTAAAAGAATGCCAAGAAAATTTATGAGAAGAACACCATGAAATGTAAGTCTTCCAAACTCTATAATAAATCTTTCTAGAGACAGATTTACGAGCTTGTAACATAGCATTAATCACTGGGTCAGAAAAACCTCTATGACTTAGTACTAAGCGTTCAATTTCCATACCTTTACATTTAATGATTTGAGATCCTGATGGAAAAACGGACCTTGAGATAATAGGTCTGGCCGTAACGGAAGTGGGCAAGGCGGGCAACTGGACATCCGAACCACATCCGCATACCAACACCTGTGTGGCCATGCTGGCGCCACCAGCAACACAAATGATTGTTCCATGATGATTTTGGCAATCCCTCTTGGAAGGAGAACTAGAGGGGGGAAAATGTAAGCAGGATGATAACACCAAGGAAGTGTCAGTGCATCCACTGTTCCCGCCTTAACATCCCTGAACCTGGACAGGTATCTGGGAAGTTTCTTGTTTAGATGAGAGGCCATGAGATCTATCTCTGGAAGACCCCACATCTGAACAATCTGAGAAAAAACATTTGGATGGAGAGACCACTCCCCTGGATGTAAAGTCTGGCGGCTGAGTTAATCAGCCTCCCAATTGTCTACACCTGGGATATTCACCGCAGAGATTAGACAGGAGCTGGATTCCGCCCAAGCAAGTATCCAAGATACTTCTTTCATAGCTTGGAGACTGTGAGTCCCACCTTGATGATTGACATATGCCACTGTTGTGATATTGTCTGTCTGAAAACAAATGAACGGTTCTCTCTTTAACAGAGGCCAAAACTGAAGAGCTCTGAGAATTGCACGGAATTCTAAAATATTTATTGGTAATCTCGCCTCTTGAGATTTCCAAACCCCTTGTGCTGTCAGAGATCCCCAAACAGCTCCCCAACCTGAAAGACTTGCATCTGTTGTGATCACAGTCCAGGTTGGCCGAACAAAAGAAACCCCTTGAACTAAACAATGGTGATCTATCCACCATGTCAGAGAGTGTCGTACATTGGGATTTAAGGATATTAATTGTGATATCTTTGTATAATCCCTGCACCATTGTTTCAGCATACAAAGCTGTAGAGGTCTCATGTGAAAACGAGCAAAGGGGATCGCATCCGATGCTGCAGTCATGAGACCTAAAACTTCCATACACATAGCCACTGAAGGGAATGACTGAGACTGAAGGTGCCGGCAGGCTGCAACTAATTTTAAACATCTCTTGTCTGTTAAAGACAGAGTCATGGACACTGAATCTATCTGGAAGCCTAAAAAGGTAACCTTTGTCTGAGGAATCAATAAACTTTTTGGTAAATTGATCCTCCAACCATGTTTCCGAAGAAACAACACTAGTTTATTTGTGTGAGATTCTGCAGAACGTAAAGACTGAGCTAGTACCAAGATATCGTCCAAATATGGAAACACCACAATACCCAGTTCTCTAATTACAGAGAGTAGGGCACCCAAAACCTTTGAAAAGATTCTTGGAGCTGTTGCTAGGCCAAATGGAAGAGCAACACATTGGTAATGCTTGTCTAGAAAAGAGAATCTCAGAAACTGATAATGTTCTGGATGAATCAGAATATGAAGGTATGCATCCTGCAAGTCTATTGTGGACATATAATGTCCTCGCTGAACAAAAGGCAGAATAGTCCTTATAGTCACCATCTTAAAAGTTGGTACTCTTACATAACGATTCAAAATTTTCAGATCCAGAACTGGTCTGAATACATTTTCCTTCTTTGGGACAATGAATAGATTTGAATAAAACCCCAAACCTTGTTCCAAAAGAGGAACTGGCATAATTACCCCTGAAGACTCCAGGTCTGAAACACACTTCAGGAAAGCCTGAGCTTTTATTGGATTTACTGGGATATGTGAGAGAAATCTTCCCACAGGATGTCTTACTCTGAATCATATTCAATACGCTTGAGAGACAATGCTCTGAATCCATTGATTTTGGACAGATTTTATCCAAACATCCTTGAAAAACCTTAATCTGCCCCCTACCAGCTGAGCTGGAAAGAGGGCCGCACCTTCATGCGGACTTAGGGGCTGACTTTGGTTTCCTAAAAGGCTTGGATTTATTCCAATTTGAGGAAGGCTTCCAATTGGAAGCAGATTCCTTGGGGGGAGGATTGAGTTTTTGTTCCTTATTCTGACGAAAGGAACAAAAATGGTTAGAAGTCTTAGATTTACCCTTAGGTTTTTTTATCCTGAGGCAGAAAAACTCCCTTTCCCCCAGTAACAGTTGAAATAATAGAATCCAACTGAGAACCAAATAAGTTATTACCTTGGAAAGAAAGAGATAGTAATCTAGATTTAGATGTCATATCAGCATTCCAGGATTTAAGCCACAAAGCTCTTCTAGCTAAAATAGCTAAAGACATGGATCTAACATCAATTTTGATAATATCAAAATAACATCACAAATAAAATGATTAGCATATTGCAGTAAGAGAATAATGCTATATAAGTCAGAATCCAATTCCTGTTGCGCTAAATTCTCCAACCAGAAAGTTGATGCAGCCGCAACATCAGCCAAAGAAATTGCAGGTCTGAGAAGATAACCTGAATATAAATAGGCCTTCCTTAGATAAGATTCAAGCTTCCTATCTAAAGGATCCTTAAAGGAAGTACAATCTTCCATAGGAATAGTGGTACATTTAGCAAGAGTAGAAATAGCCCCATCAACTTTGGGGATCTTTTCCCAAAACTCTATAGATTTTGCTGGTAAAGGATACAATTTTTTAAACCTTGAAGAAGGAATAAAATAAGTACCTGGCTTATTCCATTCCTTAGAAATCATATCAGTAATAGCCTCAGGAATAGGAAAAACCCCTGGAGAAACCACAGGAGGTTTAAAAAACAGCATTTAAACATTTATTAGACTGAACGTCAAGAGGACTGGTTACCTCAATATCCAAAGTAATTAACACTTCTTTTAATAAAGAACGCATATACTCAATTTTAAATAAATAAGTAGATTTGTCAGTGTCAATGTCTGAGGAAGGATCTTCTGAATCAGATAGATCCTCATCAGAAGAGGATACATTTTTATGTTGTTGGTCATTTGAAATTTCATCAGCTAAATGCGAAATTTTAAAAGACCTTTTACGTTTATTTGAAGGTGGAAATGCAGACAAAGCCTTCAGAATAGAATCAGAAACAAATTCTTTAAAATTTACAGGTATATCATGCACATTAGAAGTTGAAGGAACTGCAACTGGCAATGTACTATTACTAATGGATACACTATCTGCATGTAAAAGTTTACAAATGACATTCGGCAAGATAATTTCTACAATTTTACAACAAATGCACTTAGCTTTGGTAGAACCGATGTCAGGCAGCAATGTTCCAGCAGAAACTTCTGAGGCAGGATCAGATTGAGACATCTTGCAAAATGTAAGAGAAAAAACAACATATAAAGCAAAATGATCTATTTCCTTATATGACAGTTTCAGGAATGGGAAAAAATGCAAATAGCATAGCCCTCTGATAGAAAAAAGCAAGAGGCAAACATCAATGGGGTATTGAAATAATGAAAAAGTTTGGCGCCAAGTATGACGCACAACGTAACTAAACTTTTTTGGCGCCAAAAAAATAACCGGAAATGACACACTCGTGTCACTAATGACGCAACAGTGTGAAAGGTCTTGGCGTCAAGTATGATGCCTGGAAGTGACGAACTTGCGTCATAGACGTACTTTTTCGCGCCAAAAAAGATTTCGCGCCAAGAATGACACAATAAAGTTTAGCATTTGACGCACCCACGGGCCTAATACCGCCCGCAATTTGTAAGAAGTAGTCAATTGAAAAAAGACTAAACCCCAGGTAAGAAATAAATTTCTTTTAAAAAATGTTTATATTCTCCAAATATGAAACTGACAGTCTGCAGAAGGAAATACATGAACCTGACTCATGGCAAATATAACTACAATACATATATTTAGAACTTTATATAAATGCATAAAGTGGCAAACCATAGCTGAGGTGTCTTAAGTAATAAAAAACATACTTACCAAAAGACACCCATCCACATATAGCAGATAGCCAAACCAGTCCTAAACAGTTATTAGTAGAGGTAATGGTAAATTGAGAGTATATAGTCGATCTGAAAAGGGAGGTAGGAGATGAATCTCTACGACCAATAACAGAGAACCTATGAAAAAGACCCCCGTTAGGGAAATCATCGTATTTAATAAGTGATAGTCCCTTCACGTTCCTCTGACATTCGCTGTACTCTGAGAGGAATTGGGCTTCAACAATGCTGAGAAGCACATATCAACGTAGAAATCTTAGCACAAACTTACTTCACCTCCTCCATAGGAGGCAAAGTTTGTAAAAACTGAATTGTGGGTGTGGTGAGGGGTGTATTTATAGGCATTTTGAGGTTTGGGAAACTTTGCCCCTCCTGGTAGGATTGTATATCCCATATGTCACTAGCTCATGGACTCTTGCCAATTCCATGAAAGAAAATATATGTGTTATAGATCAGCTTACTGAGCTTACACCTGCTGAACTTCAAAGGCCTTTCTTATAAAATAACACAATCAGATCATCATTCTATGTCTCTTTGGCATGCCTTAAGTATATTTTAAATAAATATTTCACAGAGCTTGTATTTAAGTCTCTATCTTAAGCATAACCTTGTGCTTATAAGAGTAGGGTGTATTGCTTGCTAAGTACACTGGTAGTGCTTATTTTTGTTGGTAATAACGGGTCCTAGCACATTAGGAATGGTTGAGATAGGTTTAACACTTTTCCAGTTCAAACTTAATAATAAAGTAATATTTGTGACTATGTTATTAATTTGAGCTTTCTCAGCTAATTCGCTGTTAGATAGTTTATAAATAACTCTTGTCACACTGATATTTGTTAAATTGGTTAGAACTTTGGATAAGCGCCAGTATCTCCGGCGTGTCTCCAACTAATGTTAGTTTTAATTCAGTATGTAGATGGTAATTAATAAGCTTCACTTCTTGAACTGATATTTATGATAGTAAATGTTTACAGGCAATACCCTTTCTTTTAGCAAATTGTAGACTTAAAATTAATAGTAAGGGAGTATATATACAGCATAGAATAAACCTCAATACAAATGCCTAAAAGTTACATGTTAACGCTAATATTGGATCCGTATAACACTTTTCTTATACACTGCGGTGCAAATCATAGCTGCTATACATCTTCCATGTGTATACTAACAAGGTAATCTAAAATAAATTACGATACAAGCTTGGGTCAATATCAATCCCCTTAACATCGACCAATCACTACTGTAATAAAGTGCATATTCTGTGAATATGGGACAAAGTGAGATAAATTATATAATAAACAACACGCGCCAACATTCACAGCGTGTTTTAAATTATAATCTCACAGCCCATCAATTTTTTTAACACAATATCCAAATTGTCCTTTGCTAATTAAAATATGAATATAGCATTATACCTCTCTAAATATATATATATATATATATATATATATATATATATATATATATATTTCCCTCTTGACTAGTCATTGATGGCATTTTGTATGAGAATATGAAATGTTTTTGATCCTTGACAATCTTTGCATTATTAACTTACAGCTAGATTACGAGTTTTGAGCACTATAGGGAAATTAAGAAACGCAACAAAAGTTGCGTTATTTAATCCCCTATAGCGCTGCCATTACAAGTTTTAAAAAAACAGGCTTGTGCGGGCGATATGGTGCTTTTAAGCGGAAATACGCTAAATTAAAACATAACCTTTATTAGGATATTAAGATACTTCTCGACTCACACACACACACACAACTTAAAAACACAGAGGATCAAGTCTGGTTTAGATTATAGGTGCACTGAATGGGTAGTGGATAGGAACATCAACTCTGTATAATTATCTCAACATAGCATGTTGGTTTTAATCCAGAGTAAGGTAAAATACAGAAAGGTAAAAAAAAATGCTTTAAGGGGTTTCTACATATAAGGTAAAAGTTTCAATAATTTAGGAAAGAACTAACCAAATACTGATATACATGGTGTATTATATATAGTGTATACAAAAATATATGTGTTATAGATAATTTTACTGGTGGAAACACCTGCTGAACTTCAAAGGCCGTTCTTATAAAATAAAAACACAATCAGATAATCATTCTATGTCTCTTGGCATGCCTTAAGTATATTTTAAATAAATATTTCACAGAGCTTGTATTTAAGTCTCTATCTTAAGCATAACCTTGTGCTTATAAGAGTAGGGTGTATTGCTTGCTAAGTACACTGGTAGTGCTTATTTTTGTTGGTAATAACGGGTCCTAGCACATTAGGAATGGCTGAGATGGTTTTAACACTTTTCCAGTTCAAACTTAAATAATATAGTAATATTTGTGACTATGTCATTAATTTGAGCTTTCTCAGCTAATTCGCTGTTAGAAAGTTTATAAATAACTCTTCTCACACTGATATTTGTTAAATTGGTTAGAATTTTGGATTAGCGCCAGTATCTCCGGCGTGTCTCCAACTAATGTGTCAGTTCTAATTCAGTATGTAGATGGTAAATTATAAGCTCCACTTCTTGTACTGATATTTATGATATTAAATGTTTATAGGCAATACCCTTTCTTTTAGCAAATTGTAGACTTAAAATTAATAGTAAGGCAGTATATATACGGCATAGAATAGACCTCAATACAAATGCCTAAAAGTTACATGTTAACGCTAATATTGGATCAGTATAAGCCTTATCTTATACACTGCGGTATAGATCATAGCTGATATACGTCTTCCATGTGTATACTAACAAGGTAATCTAAATTGAATTACGATACAAGTTTGGGTCAATATCAATCCCCTTAACATCGACCAACCACTACTGTAGCAATGTGCATATTCTTTGAATATGGGACAAAGTAAGATAAATTATATAATAAACAACACACTTGCTGCGTGTTTTAAGTTATAATCTCACAGCCCATCACTTTTTTAACACAATATCCAAATGATAGTGGAGGGCCCTCTAGTGGGCCTGTAACAACATTAAGGGATTACCAACTTAAAGTCTGGAGAAATGCTAAGCTATGTTTGTTACAATGTTGCAAGTGGGGAGGCGGTGTCTGTTCTTACCTTTATAGGGTCCTGCAGCAGTGAATTCAGCCTCTTTCGGTGTCCAGACTTCAAGGAGAAGGTTTTGAAGTTTTGCTGCGAAGAGTGAAGCATGGAGAGATCCAAGAGGAAGTCTGTGCCTCCCAAGCGTTACAGGGAGGTGGTGGAGCTGGCTGCCAGGAAGAAGGGACCTGCAAAATAGAGACAAGAGCCTGAGTCTGAGGATCTGGTACCCCCCACACCCCAAAAGTCACCGCCAGCTAGGCGATTTAATAAGGGAAAGGGAAAGAAAGGGGTGGGTTGGGGGAGCCAGGCCCTAGTTTACAGACCCAGGGTAATGGGGTAGGCCCCAACTTGGAGTTGCAGGCCCATGGGACAGGAGAGGCAGTTAATGAGGTGCAGGGAGGCCCCGCGGGTGGCCACGTGGCCTTGCAGGGAGTTCAGGACCCATTAAGTTCTGGCATCTTAGGCCAGTTTGCGGCCTTGCCGCCGGTGGCCTTGGCGGCGGTCCTGGCCCTAGCGCAATCGCTTTCAGGTATGGCCTCTGTGGGCCAGGCGCAGGGCTCGGTTGCCGCCGGGGCGGCCGGCGGTGACGTGGGGAGTGTGAGGCCTACTTGCATGGTGGCGGAGTGCGCAGCGGTATCGGCTCCCTCTGATGGCAGCTCACGCGAGAACTCCTCCTCTGAGAGTTCGTCGGAGGGGGAGGAGATTAGCGGCCGCCATCTTGGGAGTAGTTAGTTAGCATAATGATGCTTTTTCACTCATAATGCAAAACTCGTAATCTAGCTGATAGAAAGCTAATTTTATATTTATTTGTTATACAAAAAAATTGTTATATGATACTTTCACATAAATTAATGTGTATTTGTATTTCTAGAAGTTATGATATACTTTTATCTCATTTTTTATATAAATGATTATTAATGCTAGAATTTGTACATATATCTTTGCACATACTTGTGTGTGTGTGTGTATGTATGTATGTATATATATATATATATATATATATATATATATATGTCAGGAATCTTTTGCAAACATATTTACATGTCCCTAAGTTATACCACTATATGTATACAATATAATGTAAATTTATTATTATTCTGAGTAGGAATAATGGTGAATATAGCATGTCATCAGGGTATCATATATATTTATTGGCAATCAATGGGTTGGATTTTTTAAGAGCTGGGCCAGTTTTCTCTCTGTACCTGTGTAACCCCTCCTGTTTGCAATCTAGTTTTAAAAAATACCCCTACACAGGTGTTATAAAATGGGCTAGCATATAAGATGACATTTCTTACTGAAAAAGAAATTCAAGAGGAGGAAGAAATACACTAAAAATAGCATGATAGTAAAGAGGTGATTTTATTTTTTTCTGCTGTATCTAAATCATGACAGTTTAATGTTAAGTGGGCTATCCCTTTGAGCTATCAGCTTAACATTATATTGAATCAAACATCAATTCGAATTTTAAAATCATTGTCTAAAATATTACACTGTATGACCTAATGTCAGCATCAATGTTTATCTTTAATATTAACTTCACATATACATACTTTCAAAGTATAATACACAATGTAACTAATGGCACTTACAAGTTCTGATGAGTGATCAATGACACAAGTATTGAGCAATTTGATTTGTTAGTGATAGTTTAAAATGTATATTTGATGTCATAAATCATGTGATTATGCATATTCCAATCAAAAGTGTTTGAAAAATTCACTAGTGTGTGGGCTGTTTAGGAGTTTTTGTCAGAATTGGTGTGAAAAGTGTGGTGTCAAAATTGGTGCGAAGTGGAGAGTGTGACTTGTATTACTTGGTTTTAACATGGTGCACATAGATTTTTCACAAAAATTAAAAAGGAAGTTAGCTATATTAGGTTGTGAATCCTAGGGCGAAAAGAAGAGACAGCGCAACCCCACATCAAGGTAGTAGTTTCACAGTTTTTAATTAACACACGAAAATAATGCACTTACAGACAGAATAAAAAGATGTTGCATTAATCCCTTTATAGGGAACAACAAGAAGCAAGTCCCAGTTCTCTCAGGAATCTGTTCCAGTCCATGGCTATCAGTGCTGCCGCTTCGATATTGCTTACACACAGACACACAGTCTCAATGTATCAGAGCTGTCCTTGGCTCCGCCCCCAACGCGTTTCGTCTGTGCTGTCCAGACTTTCTCAAGAGGAAGTGATGATGCCTAGTACGCTCCCATGAGTCACTATTTACATCCACTTGTGGTTTCTCATTGGATAATGACTGTCCTATCCGGTAGCAGTATGCGGACAAGCCTCTCTTGTTACAGGCAATAGATTCCGCTTAGAGTAGAGCAAACATAAAATCTGACATGACATCATATGGCTATTAAATATTATTAAACACTTAAAAGTACAATTTAATAAACATCGTAAAATCGACTATAAAAAATAAACATTGTATAAATCACAGATTAATACGATAATAAAAAACACATCTTATAAAGGAAAACTAAAACTTGCACGAGAAAGTTAACACACATGATACGCATTCTTTAAAAATACTAAAGTTGATACGAATTCATTCAAAATGCTTTTCTTTAAAGGAACCTACATAGTAAAAAGAAGAGTTAATACAAGAGTCAATTAAAACTAAAACGCTATACTTAAAACAAGAGTTGCTAATTTAAAACATAAAAGCTTGCAAGTCTATGTCGACATTTAACCCTTTTGGGGCCATACAGTTAAGTAAGTGAATCCATTTGGTTTCACATTTTCTGAGGTGCATTAGTCTCTGTTGCTCATTGCCCACTGTCTGTGGTATAATCTCTAGAATTTTCACCTTTAAACTATTTGAATTTTTATTATGCACCTTCCTGAAATGTTCAGATAGACTATGGTTCTCGTATACTTTTGTTATGTTCTCTATGTGTTCATATATGCTGCGTTTGACTTTCCTTTTCGTTCTTCCCACGTAAATCAAATTACAATCACACATGAGATAATACACCGCATATATGGATACACATGAAGCTCTATCTTTAATTTTAAATTCCTTGGAATGATCCCAATTGTAAACACTATCACCCTTACTGATAAGACTGCACATGCAACAGTTAAGTCTACCACATTTGAAGGTTCCTCCTTTATTTATACACCAATCTGAGAGGGTCCCTTTCTTTTTGTTATTCAATTCTCTCAGCTTTGATGGTGCTAAAATATTTTTGATGTTCCTATTTTTCTTAAAGATGGTTACTGGGTAAGGCTCTAGATGGGGTCCTAACACAGGGTCAGCCTGCAGGATATTCCAATGCTTTTTAAGTGTGGTTTTAATAAAGTTAGCACCAAGATTATATGTAGTTATAAATTTAGCTCCCAATTTCTTAACCTCATTCTGGGTTTTAGTAGTAATTTGTATTTCATTATTGCTAAGCAGAAGATCCTCTCTAACTTTGTTTCTACTCTCAGTTCTTGCTTTCTTTACTAGGCCACTATCATATCCTTTCTTAAGAAATTTATCTTCTAACTGATCCGCTTCTATTTCAAAATCTTCTATGTTGGTACAATTTCTACGGATCCTAAGAAATTGGCCATAAGGAATATTTATTTTCCATTGGGGCAGGTGGCCACTTCCTGCGTTTAGAAATCCATTGCTATCTACTTCTTTCTTGAAATTTTTAACTGCTGTTTTGTTGGTAGTTGGATCAATAAAAAGACATAAATCTAAAAATTCTATTTCATTCCTATGTATTTTACATGTGAATTCCAGATTAAAATTATTATTATTGAGATGGCTAATGAACTCCATAGCTTTGATGTCACTACCATTCCATACAATGAGGATGTCGTCGATATAGCGCCGATACACCACAACACTCTCACTGTATGGATTGTTGTTCCACACATAATTCTCCTCGAATGCAGCCATGTAAATATTTGCATAGGAAGGGGCCATGGGCGTACCCATGGCCGTTCCTTGTATCTGCTGATAAAAAATTTTTTCGAAAGAGAAGAAATTGTGGAACAGGATAAACTCTATCCCTCTAGCTAAATAACTTACTTGTATTGGTGGTAGGCCACTGTATTTGTTAAAAAACTCCTCAAAGGCTTTTACTCCCTCTACATGAGGAATATTTGTGTATAATGAAGTGATATCACAGGATATCCATAAAAAGTTATCATCCCAAGTTATGCCTTCAAATAATTTAATTGTTTGGGTAGTGTCTTTTAGGTAGGATCTAGTTTTTCTAACAACTGGCTGTAGATACCAATCAACATAACTGGAAAGATTACTAGTTAAGGACCCTACCCCGGAGACTATAGGTCTCCCTGGTGGGTTTTCTTTATCCTTGTGCACCTTCGGAAGGTGATAAAATAGAGGTACCGAAGGACAAGAAATCAAAATAAAGTTCGCTTCCTCAGTAGTCAATACACTTTCTTCCCTTCCTTTTAATACAAAGGCATGTAGCTCTAAACTGTATTGGGAGGAGGGATCTTTTTCAAGTCTTTTGTATGTTTTTTTACAGTTTAACAATCTATGTGCCTCATTGATATATATATCTCGATCTTGAATAACAATCCCTCCTCCCTTATCTGCTTGTCTTATGGTGATAGTTAAATCAGATTTGAGTTCATCTAAAGCCTTTCTTTCTTGCTGGGTTAAATTGTCTTTATACTTATAATTTTCTTTCTTTTTCAGTGTTTCAAAATAACTCCTAAATTCTTCTTTTACAATTTCATTAAAAACTGGGATATAGTTGCCTTGTTCAAAAATGGGGTTAAAACTCGACTGTTTTTTAAAATTACTATGCTTAATGGGAATTTCTTCCTCATATACACTCATGTTAAACAACTCTTCCTCATCTTGTTCTACTTCTGTATTGTATGTGTTAGGTAAACAATTTTCATTTAAACTTACTAATGTATTTAGAACTTCAATCTCCTGCTGATCTGATTGAAAATGGCTAATATCCTTTCTTTCTTCTCTGGACTCAATTTTTAAAAAATAGCGCTGCAAAGTAAGCTTACGGATATATTTCTGTAGATCTATAAATATTTCAAAGCTATTGGGCAGGCTATGAGGTGCAAATTTTAATCCTTTACCCAATAGTTTATATTCACTTGTGGTTAGAATTCTCTTGGATAAATTAAAAACATCTTTTTTCTCTTGTTCTAATACCTGCCTCTTGATCTTACATTCTCTAACTCGTATCCCTGCTCTGGATCCTCGTCTTGTTCCCACCTTCTTTTTGTACCCTGTCTCCTCTCCTCTCTCTTCTCCTGTGGCTGATAATTCGGGTATTGGTCCCACTGTCTTTCTTGCTGGTTGTAATTGTATTGGGTTTTCTGTGGCCAAGTTTGTTGCGGCCTGTCCCTCCATAAAAAAGAAGAAGAAGATGAGGGAGCAGCATAAGCATGAAGATTATTATTGTGTTTAAAATGTTGTTGCTCTCTTTGTGCATAGTTGTTTGATTCTTCTCTGAAATGTACATTTGGTTTAGGTTTAGCCCCCTGCTCTTTCCATCTAGGAGGTAGGGGTGATTCACTCAGGGCTTGAAAACGATTCTGTGTCTCTATTTCATTATCACTCTTCTTACCTGCCTTATCCCCATTACTCTTATTGCTATTGTGTATACCATTTGTTTTTTGGGGTACAGGTTTTACTTCTCTGTTTGAATAGTTCCCTTCTATAAATTGGGGCTGTTCTCTATCTCGCAAATAATTGCCCCTTTTATTGTTACCTCTTCTTTCTATGTAGTTCCTATTGTATATCCTATCATTTTTATAATCGTCTTGGTCTCTTTTTAATTTTTGTGTTTTGTGTGCAATCAGTTCTTTTTCTAAAGTATCTATCCTAGTCTTGATGTCACTGTTAATTGATGTCACTGTGCTGTCCAGACTTTCTCAAGAGGAAGTGATGATGCCTAGTACGCTCCCATGAGTCACTATTTACATCCACTTGTGGTTTCTCATTGGATAATGACTGTTCTTGTTTTAAGTATAGCGTTTTAGTTTTAATTGACTCTTGTATTAACTCTTCTTTTTACTATGTAGGTTCCTTTAAAGAAAAACATTTTGAATGAATTCGTATCAACTTTAGTATTTTTAAAGAATGCGTATCATGTGTGTTAACTTTCTCGTGCAAGTTTTAGTTTTCCTTTATAAGATGTGTTTTTTATTATCGTATTAATCTGTGATTTATACAATGTTTATTTTTTATAGTCGATTTTACGATGTTTATTAAATTGTACTTTTAAGTGTTTAATAATATTTAATAGCCATATGATGTCATGTCAGATTTTATGTTTGCTCTACTCTAAGCGGAATCTATTGCCTGTAACAAGAGAGGCTTGTCCGCATACTGCTACCGGATAGGACAGTCATTATCCAATGAGAAACCACAAGTGGATGTAAATAGTGACTCATGGGAGCGTACTAGGCATCATCACTTCCTCTTGAGAAAGTCTGGACAGCACAGACGAAACGCGTTGGGGGCGGAGCCAAGGACAGCTCTGATACATTGAGACTGTGTGTCTGTGTGTAAGCAATATCGAAGCGGCAGCACTGATAGCCGTGGACTGGAACAGATTCCTGAGAGAACTGGGACTTGCTTCTTGTTGTTCCCTATAAAGGGATTAATGCAACATCTTTTTATTCTGTCTGTAAGTGCATTATTTTCGTGTGTTAATTAAAAACTGTGAAACTACTACCTTGATGTGGGGTTGCGCTGTCTCTTCTTTTCGCCCTAGGATTCACATTTAAAGAGAGTGTTTGGAAACAAGCCTCTGGAACCAGCTGCACCTCATTATCAAAAATCTGTGAATAGGAGTTGGCAACATAAAAATCCTTGCAACTAACATTGCCATACGTGTGTACTCCTAAGACCACTTCCCTGCAGTGGGTAATATCATTCCAAAAAAACTCATCAGTATTTTTATTTACCTGTGTTTTTTATTTACCTGTGTTTTTTTTTATTTATTTTTTTGCTCCTTTTAACAAATGTATTTATGAATGTGTACGAATATTTTGATTGGTTTACTAGTGTTTATTGATTTATTATTGTTGCAATATTAATTTCATAATCTTACAACTTAGAATTACTCGTAGCTATTTGCTATATTTGCTATATTTCTTATCTCTCCTTTTCCAACGCTTATTAATTTATATCCACCACTCTACCTAGCTGCGCTGTTAATACTTTTAGTGTAGTGTGTTCAATTTGTGTTTCGTAGGACAGCTGCACTATGGAAGAAGTGGTGGATATTATACCTTTAGAAAATGTGAATAATGGAGAATATATTAGACATAGACAAAGGAAAATAAATCTGCTCAGTAGTAACAGCACTGAGGGTGAAGATCCACATAGTCTTTTTAGGCAATTGGAGAAACTATTAACCCAGGACACCAAAGAGTGGCATGACCTGATTTTATTAGATAACTACATATTACATGACATAATTCCTAGAGGACTAAGGATAAATAAATATCCTGTGTTCAACTTAGATGAAATAGAATTCAGTACTGAGTGGGAAAGTGCTTTACACACTTGTTCTATGACGCTAATCAAAATATTAGTCAGATATAGAGAATTTAAATTGGAAAATATAAAGAAAGAAATACAAGATTTAACTCCAAAGATTAATAAATTTAATGATATTGAAAAATGGAAAAAAATTAACAGTGACATCAAGACTAGGATAGATACTTTAGAAAAAGAACTGATTGCACACAAAACACAAAAATTAAAAAGAGACCAAGACGATTATAAAAATGATAGGATATACAATAGGAACTACATAGAAAGAAGAGGTAACAATAAAAGGGGCAATTATTTGTGAGATAGAGAACAGCCCCAATTTATAGAAGGGAACTATTCAAACAGAGAAGGAAAACCTGTACCCCAAAAAACAAATGGTATACACAATAGCAATAAGAGTAATGGGGATAAGGCAGGTAAGAAGAGTGATAATGAAATAGAGACACAGAATCGTTTTCAAGCCCTTAGTGAATCACCCCTACCTCCTAGATGGAAAGAGCAGGGGGCTAAACCTAAACCAAATGTACATTTCAGAAAAGAATCGAACAACTATGCACAAAGAGAGCAACAACATTTTAAACACAATAATAATCATCATGCTTATGCTGCTCCCTCATCTTCTTCTTCTTTTTTATGGAGGGACAGGCCGCAACAAACTTGGCCACAGAAAACCCAATACAATTACAACCAGCAAGAAAGACAGTGGGACCAATACCCGAATTATCAGCCACAGGAGAAGAGAGAGGAGAGGAGACAGGGTACAAAAAGAAGGTGGGAACAAGACGAGGATCCAGAGCAGGGATACAAATTAGAGAATGTAAGATCAAGAGGCAGGTATTAGAACAAGAGAAAAAAGATGTTTTTAATTTATCCAAGAGAATTCTAACCACAAGTGAATATAAACTATTGGGTAAAGGATTAAAATTTGCACCTCATAGCCTGCCCAATAGCTTTGAAATATTTATAGATCTACAGAAATATATCCGTAAGCTTACTTTGCAGCGCTATTTTTTAAAAATTGAGTCCAGAGAAGAAAGAAAGGA
The DNA here is from genome assembly GCF_027579735.1 of Bombina bombina. Taxonomy (NCBI): domain Eukaryota; kingdom Metazoa; phylum Chordata; class Amphibia; order Anura; family Bombinatoridae; genus Bombina; species Bombina bombina. Next base: position 1,524,307,913 of record NC_069499.1, on the reverse strand, counting down.
TATTAGCCATTTTCAATCAGATCAGCAGGAGATTGAAGTTCTAAATACATTAGTAAGTTTAAATGAAAATTGTTTACCTAACACATACAATACAGAAGTAGAACAAGATGAGGAAGAGTTGTTTAACATGAGTGTATATGAGGAAGAAATTCCCATTAAGCATAGTAATTTTAAAAAACAGTCGAGTTTTAACCCCATTTTTGCACAAGGCAACTAAATCCCAGTTTTTAATGAAATTGTAAAAGAAGAATTTAGGAGTTATTTTGAAACACTGAAAAAGAAAGAAAATTATAAGTATAAAGACAATTTAACCCAGCAAGAAAGAAAGGCTTTAGATGAACTCAAATCTGATTTAACTATCACCATAAGACAAGCAGATAAGGGAGGAGGGATTGTTATTCAAGATCGAGATATATATATCAATGAGGCACATAGATTGTTAAACTGTAAAAAAACATACAAAAGACTTGAAAAAGATCCCTCCTCCCAATACAGTTTAGAGCTACATGCCTTTGTATTAAAAGGAAGGGAAGAAAGTGTATTGACTACTGAGGAAGCGAACTTTATTTTGATTTCTTGTCCTTCGGTACCTCTATTTTATCACCTTCCGAAGGTGCACAAGGATAAAGAAAACCCACCAGGGAGACCTATAGTCTCCGGGGTAGGGTCCTTAACTAGTAATCTTTCCAGTTATGTTGATTGGTATCTACAGCCAGTTGTTAGAAAAACTAGATCCTACCTAAAAGACACTACCCAAACAATTAAATTATTTGAAGGCATAACTTGGGATGATAACTTTTTATGGATATCCTGTGATATCACTTCATTATACACAAATATTCCTCATGTAGAGGGAGTAAAAGCCTTTGAGGAGTTTTTTTTAACAAATACAGTGACCTACCACCAATACAAGTAAGTTATTTAGCTAGAGGGATAGAGTTTATCCTGTTCCACAATTTCTTCTCTTTCGAAAAAAATTTTTATCAGCAGATACAAGGAACGGCCATGGGTACGCCCATGGCCCCTTCCTATGCAAATATTTACATGGCTGCATTCAAGGAGAATTATGTGTGGAACAACAATCCATACAGTGAGAGTGTTGTGGTGTATCAGCGCTATATCGACGACATCCTCATTGTATGGAATGGTAGTGACATCAAAGCTATGGAGTTCATTAGCCATCTCAATAATAATAATTTTAATCTGGAATTCACAAGTAAAATACATAGGAATGAAATAGAATTTTTAGATTTATGTCTTTTTATTGCTCCAACTACCAACAAAACAGCAGTTAAAAATTTCAAGAAAGAAGTAGATAGCAATGGATTTCTAAACGCAGGAAGTGGCCACCTGCCCCAATGGAAAATAAATATTCCTTATGGCCAATTTCTTAGGATCCGTAGAAATTGTACCAACATAGAAGATTTTGAAATAGAAGCGGATCAGTTAGAAGATAAATTTCTTAAGAAAGGATATGATAGTGGCCTAGTAAAGAAAGCAAGAACTGAGAGTAGAAACAAAGTTAGAGAGGATCTTCTGCTTAGCAATAATGAAATACAAATTACTACTAAAACCCAGAATGAGGTTTTAGGGGTTTTCCTCAATTCCCCTAGTAGAGATCAATAGTAAGGAGTTAGGATAGAAACAACCAGCGCCTCCAATTAGGCTTAAATCCCCAAAAAAGGAGTTAGTATAATTTCTTAAAATTTAGGTATGATATAATTTCTTGAAATAAATGTAATATGTAGAAAAAACTTTCTCTTTAAAATGTTTTATTTGCATATAATGATTATTATAAAATCACAGGACAGAATAAAATAACAATTACTATGTTTAATCAAAATGCCCAAATCAAATAAAATAATGGTTGGCCAACCTTATATGATACAGTTTAATCCATATAGATATCGCAGGCTAGGGTAAAAACATAAACAGCATATGAAGCATAAAAAATCTCCCTGATTCAAGTATTAAAAGTACAACTAAAACTGTTTCCTTCTCTATATCGCAATCGCAATATGGTTTTTAGCACTCCGTGAGTGTATGACCTGAATAATTTTGTACAGCAGTACTGTGAGTCTTTGTAGTGGTGTTTTACCCAACAAATATAAATAATGATAATTCTTTCCTTGAGCGTATAGTTGCTCTTTATGTCTGTGTTTATCGGAAGTCTTGGAGCAAATAATATTGCAATTTCCAAAGATAGATACCTGGGTTTGGTGGACAAGTGCACTTGTTCCTTAGATCCTTCGATAGGTAGAATCACCTGGTCCGTTGTTTGTTTGTGGTTCTCGCCGGTTATGGAGCCGTCAGTTCGGCGTTCTCCCGCTGTGTGAACAGAGTCCGCGCCTTCTCCAGAAGGGGCTCTGATTGGTTCACTTCTTGGGGGTGTTGTCTCTCTCTCTGAGTAGACGGCTCTGCGGCTCTGCAGCTTGTAATCCTGTATCGGTCTGTGGGTCTCTGTATGGAGTAGTTTAGCAACGCGTTTCCGCTGAACTTAATCAGCCTTTCTCAAGCTATCACTCCATGTTCTTACTGAGATTTATATATCCGGTTCATTGCTTCCATTGGATAGTTCCTATCTAGATTAATTTGATTATAAAACTTATGTATAAACAGCATTAATAACGGTGAATACAAGATTTAGTATCTAATTGGGCATTTTGATCAATGATATATTTAGACTGGGATCCTAATAATAGAGATATCTTTGACTTTACTAAAAAAAGGGGAAATTAATAGAAACTCGATGAAAAATGACTATGGACAAAATTACATCTTTTTTAGTTTATATATTACAGTATTTTCAAAACTTCGTTTCTTGCAGGGAATAAAAATTTGTAGATGCAACTAAATCAAGTCTCTCACTTTTTGTTTCTTTTGTTAGTATAATTATCCATTCGTTATTACTATTCATTGATTTTTAAAAAAAAAAAATTAAATTCTTGCATTTAGACATCTAATATATGTGTGGATTTTTTTATTTTATTTTATTTGTACCAAGGCTAAGAATTTAGAAAGCAGTTTAGACTAAAGTCTAGGTTTAGACCTTTTGGTTTTAGTGTTTGGAGTTCGAAAATCCACTTCGCCTCTTTCTGTAGAAGTGTGTTTGATAAGTTCCCACCTCTTTTTTTTCTCATTTAGTTTGGTAATCACTGTAAAGCTAAAGAATTTCAAGTTATTATTACAACACGTTCTAAAGTGTTTGGCTACCGGTAGATCTTTATTCCTCTCTTTCTCTGAATTTTCTATTGAGTTTAGATGTTCTCTTATTCTCTCTCTGACTGATCTTTCTGTCTCTCCTGTGTATTGTTTTCCACATTTTTGACACGTTATTAGATAAATAGCATTAGTATCCACACATCTAATAGTTTCTTTAATTTTATATTCCTTATTCGTATTCGTAGATCTAAAAGTTTTTGTTTTAGTCGCATATTTGCATGCCTTGCAGGTTATGCATGGGTAAAAACCATGTAGTTTTTCTCCTAAAACTCCTCTAGTGGTCTTACAGTTGTTTTGTTTAAAAGTGGGTGCCAGTTTGCTTTTTAGATTATTTGTCTTTTTATATATAAATTTCGGGGCCTCTGGCAGTCTTTCCCCTAAATGGGGGTCAGATTTTAAGATCTTCCAATGTGACTTTATTATTTTTTCTAATATAACCCTGTCTTCACTATACTGTGTTATGAATGGCAGGAAAATTTCTCCATTCGGTGTATCAGTTGTTATTGTTTTTTTGGGTTTATATTGTAATATCTCTTTTCTATCTGTTTCTTTAACTTTCCTTCTTTCAATCTCTATTTTCTCTTCTGAGTAGCCTCTGTCTATGAATTTATTCTTTAGGATCTCAGACTGGATATCAAAATCTTGTGTTTCTTTACAATTCCTTTTTAAACGTAAGAATTGGCCCCTCGGGATATTCCCTTTCCATTTTTGGAGATGGCAACTAGTTTCGTGGATAAAATTGTTCGCATCTACTTCTTTAAAGAACGTTTTAGTTGTTAAAGCCTTATTTTTTATATTAATCTCCAAATCTAAATAATGGACTGTTGTTTTACTAGTTTCTGCTGTAAACTTTAGATTGAGATTATTCACATTCATACTTTCAAGATAGTCTTGTAGGTCTTCTGTACTCCCCTTCCATATAAAAAACAGGTCATCTATGAATCTCTTATAGATGATTATATTGTTCCTGTATGGACTTTGGTTTATGAACTGTGTTTCCCAATTTCCCATGAACAGATTTGCGTAGCTAGGGGCAAACTTAGTGCCCATAGCGGTGCCGCAAATCTGTTCATAGTAATGGTCATCATATAGAAAGAAATTGTGCGTTAAAATAAATCTTATACTGTCAAGGAGGAACTCTCTTTGTTCTTTCTTAATTAGGGGGTCATGTTTAAGAAACTGTTCAATTGCATTAATTCCATCCTCATGTCTTATTGATGTATAAAGAGATTGTACATCGCATGTCACTAAAGTAAATTCATCTGACCATTCAAAGTCTTCAAATAGTAATAGAAGAATTGTTGAGTCTCTAAGGTAGGATTCTAGCATTACAACATATTTTTGCAGATACTTGTCGATATATGCTGACAGGTTAGCTGTGAGTGAATCAATCCCTGCTATAATAGGTCGACCAGGTGGTTTAGTTATGGATTTATGGATTTTGGGTAGGGCGTAGAGTACTGGCATAATGGGGAATTGAGGGAGTAAAAAGTCTTATTCTTTATTATTTAAGATACCTATTTCTTGGGCTTTATCCAGATGGTGTTTAAGAAACATCTTATATATTCCTATCGGATTACACCTCAGTTTTTTATAGGTGTTCTCATCATTAATTAAATCATTAACCATATCTCTATACATCTCTCTATCTAGAATAACAATTCCGCCGCCCTTATCCGCTGGCTTTATCACTACCTCTTTATTAAGTTCTAATTCTTTAATTAGTGTTTTTTGTTTCAAAGACATGTTGTGTTTGATTTTTTTGTCTTGTTTAATTTTGCTTATATCGTCTAATACAAGTTTCTCAAAAGCTTCTATACAAGAACCTTTTTCTTGTTTTGGGTAGAAATTCGATTTTCTTTTAAATCCAGAGTGAATGTATTCACTAGTATTAGCAGTACATGGATCATTAACTGGTGGTGTTGGGTTCCTTTCATATGGAGTTTTTAGGAAGTGTTTTTTTAGGGTCAAATTACGGATGAATTTGCTAGCGTCTATGAATGACTCAAATTTATTCAGTTTTTTTGTTGGTGCGAAAGATAACCCTTTATTCAGTATTTCTACATGTTTGGTTTCTAATTTTAATTTACTTAAATTAAATATGCCATTTTGTGTTAACTCATTCTTTTTACTTTCTGTACATGTCTGTTTGTTCCTTCTGATTTTTCCCTGTGTCCCTCTTCCTCGTTTGCCTCTTCTTCTGAGAGGTTTCTTTTTCTTCGACTGCTGTGGTATTGCTGCCCCCCCCCCTAAAAAACGTTGTTCAGAATATTCTATTTGGCCTTGTTCCCTATTATGTGTTTTATCCTTTTCAGGTTCATTCTCTAGGGGTCTAAACCTATTAGAGGTGTGTATTCTCCACTCATTTTTCTCCCTTTCATCTTCCGTTTGGTTCCCTGTTTTATAGGAGTTATTTTCTGATTTTTGATAGTCGTTTTTGTTCTTGTAATAATTTTGTTGGTAATGTCTATTTCTAGGGGAGTTAAACTGGGTATAGTTTCTTGTGTAATCAGAGTTTCTTCTATTATAATAATTATTACTTCTATAAGATACCTTCTGCCATTCTGGACGGAAGTTAAATCTATTTTCTCTAATTTTATCTTGTGCACTCCTATAAGATGGGTGGGAGTCTTGTGTATCTCGAGTGTCCCGGTTATTATAGCTATAATTATAGCTAGCCCTTTTATTTTCCTCATAACCCCATTCTCTTTGGTCATGTTTATTAGTTCTTTCTTTCTCTGTATTTTGTTTATTTGCGTTTAATTTTCCTTCTTTTGGTGGAATTTGTTGACAAGTTTCTGAGGGTTTAGTTTTTCTTTCTAGTCTCCATTTATGACTTATATAGCCTTCACTATTGGGATTTTTTTCGTTATCCTCATAATCTTCTCTATCTCTCTCAAATTTGTTGAGCTTGATTGTTATGAGGCTATCTTTTGTTTCTTTCATTAATTTCTTTAGGGTTTCTTCTCTCCTTTTATATTCATCTAAATCTTTGAATTCTAGGAGTTTGGATTCAAGATCATTAATTTCATTCCCTATTTTTAGGAGGAGTTCTTCCCTATAATCTTTAATTAATGACATCAATTTAGCAGAAGCCTCTTCAAGTATATCATTCCATTTTCTCTTAAAATCATTTGAATCAGTTTTAAACGAGCATTCTTTTTTGATTCTTAAGCCACGAGGGACCCTTTTTGCTCTCATATATTCATTAATAACGATACATTCAGTTTTATGCCTGATTTCTAGAATTAATCTTTTTTCTAGTTCATCCATATATTCTTTTATTTTTTGTTTATCATTAGTATTGAGTGGTAGACAGTTTTTATTTTTGTTTTTTTCTTTATCAAAAATATTGTGAATATTATCATATATCGATGATCTAAGTTCGAATATATCACTTTTATCTGTTTTATCTGTTTTTTGGAAGTTTTACAATTGAGACTATGGTCAGTTGTATTAGACAATGATTCTAAATTAGCATTCGAGCTCTCCATTTTGCAGCCTAGCTATAAACCGAGGAAAGAAAATATGAGTGGGTAGAAAGATTTTTATAGTTGGCGCAAAGGAAGGGTATAAACTGGTAGGTTTCAGAGGGGTTTTCCTCAATTCCCCTAGTAGAGATCAATAGTAAGGAGTTAGGATAGAAACAACCAGCGCCTCCAATTAGGCTTAAATCCCCAAAAAAGGAGTTAGTATAATTTCTTAAAATTTAGGTATGATATAATTTCTTGAAATAAATGTAATATGTAGAAAAAACTTTCTCTTTAAAATGTTTTATTTGCATATAATGATTATTATAAAATCACAGGACAGAATAAAATAACAATTACTATGTTTAATCAAAATGCCCAAATCAAATAAAATAATGGTTGGCCAACCTTATATGATACAGTTTAATCCATATAGATATCGCAGGCTAGGGTAAAAACATAAACAGCATATGAAGCATAAAAAATCTCCCTGATATCTATATGGATTAAACTGTATCATATAAGGTTGGCCAACCATTATTTTATTTGATTTGGGCATTTTGATTAAACATAGTAATTGTTATTTTATTCTGTCCTGTGATTTTATAATAATCATTATATGCAAATAAAACATTTTAAAGATAAAGTTTTTTCTACATATTACATTTATTTCAAGAAATTATATCATACCTAAATTTTAAGAAATTATACTAACTCCTTTTTTGGGGATTTAAGCCTAATTGGAGGCGCTGGTTGTTTCTATCCTAACTCCTTGCTAACTTTATTAAAACCACACTTAAAAAGCATTGGAATATCCTGCAGGCTGACCTTGTGTTAGGACCCCATCTAGAGCCTTACCCAGTAACCATCTTTAAGAAAAATAGGAACATCAAAAATATTTTAGCACCATCAAAGCTGAGAGAATTGAATAACAAAAAGAAAGGGACCCTCTCAGATTGGTGTATAAATAAAGGAAGAACCTTCAAATGTGGTAGACTTAACTGTTGCATGTGCAGTCTTATCAGTAAGGGTGATAGTGTTTACAATTGGGATCATTCCAAGGAATTTAAAATTAAAGATAGAGCTTCATGTGTATCCATATATGCGGTGTATTATCTCATGTGTGATTGTAATTTGATTTACGTGGGAAGAACGAAAAGGAAAGTCAAACGCCGCATATATGAACACATAGAGAACATAACAAAAGGATACGAGAACCATAGTCTATCTGAACATTTCAGGAAGGTGCATAATAAAAATTCAAATAGTTTAAAGGTGAAAATTCTAGAGATTATACCACAGACAGTGGGCAATGAGCAACAGAGACTAATGCACCTCAGAAAATGTGAAACCAAATGGATTCACTTACTTAACTGTATGGCCCCAAAAGGGTTAAATGTCGACATAGACTTGCAAGCTTTTATGTTTTAAATTAGCAACTCTTGTTTTAAGTATAGCGTTTTAGTTTTAATTGACTCTTGTATTAACTCTTCTTTTTACTATGTAGGTTCCTTTAAAGAAAAACATTTTGAATGAATTCGTATCAACTTTAGTATTTTTAAAGAATGCGTATCATGTGTGTTAACTTTCTCGTGCAAGTTTTAGTTTTCCTTTATAAGATGTGTTTTTTATTATCGTATTAATCTGTGATTTATACAATGTTTATTTTTTATAGTCGATTTTACGATGTTTATTAAATTGTACTTTTAAGTGTTTAATAATATTTAATAGCCATATGATGTCATGTCAGATTTTATGTTTGCTCTACTCTAAGCGGAATCTATTGCCTGTAACAAGAGAGGCTTGTCCGCATACTGCTACCGGATAGGACAGTCATTATCCAATGAGAAACCACAAGTGGATGTAAATAGTGACTCATGGGAGCGTACTAGGCATCATCACTTCCTCTTGAGAAAGTCTGGACAGCAAAGATGAAACGCGTTGGGGGCGGAGCCAAGGACAGCTCTGATACATTGAGACTGTGTGTCTGTGTGTAAGCAATATCGAAGCGGCAGCACTGATAGCCGTGGACTGGAACAGATTCCTGAGAGAACTGGGACTTGCTTCTTGTTGTTCCCTATAAAGGGATTAATGCGACATCTTTTTATTCTGTCTGTAAGTGCATTATTTTCGTGTGTTAATTAAAAACTGTGAAACTACTACCTTGATGTGGGGTTGCGCTGTCTCTTCTTTTCGCCCTAGGATTCACATTTAAAGAGAGTGTTTGGAAACAAGCCTCTGGAACCAGCTGCACCTCATTATCAAAAATCTGTGAATAGGAGTTGGCAACATAAAAATCCTTGCAACTAACATTGCCATACGTGTGTACTCCTAAGACCACTTCCCTGCAGTGGGTAATATCATTCCAAAAAAACTCATCAGTATTTTTATTTACCTGTGTTTTTTATTTATTTATTATTTTTTTGCTCCTTTTAACAAATGTATTTATGAATGTGTACGAATATTTTGATTGGTTTACTAGTGTTTATTGATTTATTATTGTTGCAATATTAATTTCATAATCTTACAACTTAGAATTACTCGTAGCTATTTGCTATATTTGCTATATTTCTTATCTCTCCTTTTCCAACGCTTATTAATTTACATCCACCACTCTACCTAGCTGCGCTGTTAATACTTTTAGTGTAGTCTATATTAGGTTGTGTATTTATTTAATTTTTATCTTTATATCTATTAGTCCAGCAACTTTGGGGCAAAACTTCAACAAATTTGTAGGAATAATATTGTCCCCTTACTTTCTAATGAGAGACAAATTTGTAACATAATCCATCAGTAGCAATGTATTTTTGATTTTTATCCCTATATTTACTAGTGCACCAAATGTGGAGCAATAATATTGTTTGATATAGAAAGGGTATACAATTATAATAGAGTTTCTAATTTACTTTTATTATGTAATATTTCATTCTCTTGCAGTATCGAACATAAGGTTTCTGTGTTTTCAGACTCCCATTGATTTCAATGGCATCCGCGGCCTCAAGGGTGGCAGATTGAAAACTAGGTATGCTGCGTCTGAAATAGATGCAAGCGTACCTGTTAAATGTTTGATACATTTGGAAAAGGGTCAAATAGAGTTGAATCAGAATTCGAAACATCTGTAATGATGCAAGCATCAATCGCTTTGACAACTACGGCGGATCAATCTCGCGACAAATTTGACAGGATTCAAGCGTATTTTCAGTTGACGCTTTGATAAATATGCCCCATACACTCAATTGCAATTGAATTCAATGTGCGTTAGGATAGCGAGACTTCAGAGCTCTGCTTAACTGTTAACATTAAAAATCCGTTTAAAAAGTGCACTTACACTAATATTACTACTATTTAAAAAAAAAATCACTTGAAAGTTACATATATATAAGTTAATTGCAGCCCTTTGCAGTCAAGTAGCTGATAACATGTAACTTCATATTTCTGCAATATTGTGTAAGTAGTATAAATATTTAATATTCCAACGTTCTTCACATTGCTGAATGTTCTAAGTATTATACATATATATATAGTGCAACCTGACATGTGCAAAATGCTTGGTTCTAGCGCAGTTAACACTTGAGTGGGAATATTAAATAATTATTCACTTGTAATCTGGATCAAAATGTTTATTTTACATGAAAATATAATTGCTATTATTCGTTACACACTAATAAACATGCACATTTATGAACATTTGCTAATTAAAAATTATGTTGCCATGTTGTTTTTTTTTTTTTTTTTTTTTTTTGATAGAGAGATTACATTTTTTGGCTACAGCAAACATAATTAATGCTGGATTCCCAGATGTGTACACTGAACATTTATTTAAACAAATGGCCCATTATTTCCACAAGTGTTCATAACTCTATTTGTCTACTGCCCCAGTAGTGATTTAAAATAGCTATTGCTTTAAAATATCTCATGTGGAAATTTACAATCTTAAAATATCTAAACGTAAAGGGATAGTCTAATCAAAATTAAACTTTCATGGTTTCAAGCATTTTAAACAATTTTAAACAACTTTCCAATTCACTTTTATCATCAAATTTGCTTTATTCTCTTGGTATTCTTAATTGAAAGCTATACCTAGGTAGGCTCATATGCTCATGTCTAAGCCCTTGAAGACCACCTCTTATCTTAATGCATCTGACAGTTTTAGCTCATGTGTGCCATATGGATAACATTGTGCTCATGTCCGTGGAGTTACTTATGAGAGGGGACTGATTGGCTAAAATGCAAGTCTCTCAAAAGAACTGACATAACGGGGCAGTCTGCAGAGTCGTAGATACAAGGTAATCACAGAGGTAACAAGTATATTAATATAATCATGTTGGTTGTGCAAAACTGAGGAATGGTTAAAAGAAAGGGATTAGCTATCTTTTTAAACAATAACAATTCTGGAGTAGACTGTCTCTTTAAAGCAAAATAAACTTGTACCATTTCTTTTTTTCTTCTTTTTTTTTTTTTACTCAGCTCTTTAACCCCTTAGTGACCAGAGCACTTTTCCATTTTCTGTCCGTTTGGGACCAGGGCTATTTTTACATTTCTGCGGTGTTTGTGTTTAGCTGAAATTTTCCTCTTACTCATTTACTGTACCCACACATATTATATATCGTTTTTCTCGCCATTAAATGGACTTTCTAAAAATACCATTATTTTCATCATATCTTATCATTTACTATAAAAAACAATTATAAAATATGAGGAAAAATGGAAAAAAACACACTTTTTCTAACTTTGAACGCCAAAATCTGTTACATATCTACAACCACCAAAAAACACCCATGTTTCTAAATTTTGTCCTGAGTTTAGAAATACCCAATGTTTACATCTTCTTTGCATTTTTGGAACTTATAGGGCCATAAATACAAGTAGCACTTTGCTATTTTCAAACCTTTTTTTTTCAAAATTAACGCTAGTTACATTCGAACACTAATATCTTTCAGGAATCCCTGAATATCCATTGACATGTATATATTTTTTTTATAAGACATCCCAAAGTATTGATCTAGGCCCATTTTGGTATATTTCATGCCACCATTTCACCGCCAAATGCAATCAAATACAAAAAATCGTTAACTTTTTCACAAATTTTTTCACAAACTTTCAGTTTCTCACTGAAATTATTTACAAACTGCTTGTGCAATTATGGCATAAATGGTTGTAAATTCTTCTCTGGGGTCCCCTTTGTTCAGAAATAGCAGACATATATGGCTTTGGCATTGCTTTTTGGTAATTAGAAGGCCGCTAAATGCCACTGCGCACCACACGTGTATTATGCCCAGCAGTGAAGGGGTTAATTAGGGAGCATGTAAGGAGCTTTTTGGGGTAATTTTAGCTTTAGTGTAGTGTAGTAGACAACCCCAAGTATTGATCTAGGCCCATTTTGGTATATTTCATGCCACCATTTCACCGCCAAATGTGATCAAATTAAAAAAAAAAATGTTAAATTTTTCACAATTTTAGGTTTCTCACTGAAATCATTTACAAACAGCTTGTGCAATTATGGCACAAATGGTTGTAAATGCTTCTATGGGATCCCCTTTGTTCAGAAATAGCAGACATATAGGACTTTGGCGTTGCTTTATGGTAATTAGAATGCTGCTAAATGGCGCTGCGCATCACACGTGTATTATGGCTAGCAGTGAAGGGGTTAATTAGGTAGCTTGTAGGGAGCTTGCAGGGTTAATTTTAGCTTTAGTGTAGAGATCAGCCTCCCATCTGAAACATCAGACCCCCTGATCCCTCCCAAACCTCTCTCTTCCCTCCCCTACCCCACAAATGTCCCCACCATCTTAAGTACTGGCAGAAACTCTGCCAGTACTAAAATAAAAGGTTTTTTGTGCGTTTTTTTTTTTTTAGCATATTTACATATGCTTCTGTGTAGGATCCCCCTTAGCCCCCAACCTCACTAATCCCCCACCAAACAGCTCTCTAACCCTCCCCCTCTGACTTAATGTGCGCCATCTTGGGTACTGGCAGCTGTCTGCCAGTACTTAGTTTAGTGAAAAATATGCATTTTTTTTTTAAAAAATGTCCCTTTTCTGTAGTGTAGCTTCCCCCCCCCCAAGACCAACCCCCCACCCCTTCCAGATCCCTTAGATGCTTTACAAAAAAATTTATTTCATTTTTTTTTACACTTTTCTTTTAACTTTTTTTCCGTAGTGTAGCGATTCCCACCCGCTCCCGCCCCGTGCATGCGCCCGCCCGCCACCCCCGTGCACGCACGCCCTCCACCTTACACAGCTCACCGATGGCCGCCCAACCGCCTCCCAAGTTGGCTCCCACCCACCAACGATAACGGCCATCGATGTCCGGTGCAGAGAGGGCCACAGAGTGGCTCTCTCTGCATCGGATGGCCAGAAAGTGTTATTGCAGGATGCCTCGATATCGAGGCATCACTGCAATAACCGGAAAGCATCTGGAAGCGAGTAGGATCGCTTCCAGCTGCTTTCCAGACTGAGGACGTGCAGGGTACTTCCTTGGTCGTTAACTGACATCCTTTAGAGGACGTACCCTGCACGTCCTCGGTCGTTAAGGGGTTAAAGTCAAATTACTGTTCACTAATTAAAAGTAAAGTAGAAATTAAACTTTTATTAAACAGACAGGGAATGTATTTTTAAACAATTTTCCAATTCATTCTTTTAACAAATTTGCTTTCTTTTTAGTATCCTTTGCTAAAAAACATACACCTAGCTTACACCTAGCTTACGAGTTTTGCTTTCCGTTTTTTACGCTGAAAAAATGGCCATTTCAGTGTAAAAACCGGAATGCAGCCATTACGAGTCTTGTCGGTATAGCTATGCATCAAGCATTTTAGCTTGTAACGCAACTTCAATCCCGCACTCAAAAAAATGAAAAAAATTATTTTGGGGGGTTGGTTGGAGGGTTTTACTGTTGAGGGTCTTTTTTTTTTTACAGGAAAAAGCTGATTTTTTTAGGGCAATGCCTTTTAAGGGCTATTTGTAGTTTATTGTAGTCTAGGTTTTTTTTTTATTTTTGGGGGGTCTTTTTTTATTTTTATAGGGCTATTAGATTAGGTGTAATTTTTTTTATTTTCGATTATTTTGTTTGTTATTTTTCATAATTTAGTGTTCTTTATTTTTTGTAATTTAATATTTTTTATTTTTTCAATTTTAGAATGAATTTTTTTAGTAGTGTTAGTTTTTTTTGTATGTGTAATTTAGTTTATTTAATTTTGTAGTTATTTTAATTTTAGTATAATAGTTATGTTAAATTAATTGTTAGTTTAAACTTAGGTTTTTTAATTTCACAGGTAAGTTTTTATTTATTTTAAGATAGGGATATTGCAATTTTAATTTAAAGTTAGGGAGTTGTTAGATTTAGGGGTTAATAGTTTAATTTAGTTTTTTGCGATGTGGGGGGGTGGCGGTTTAGGGGTTTAAAGGTTTATTTAGTGGTGGTGATGTGGGAGGCCAGAGGTTTAGGGGTTAATAACTTTATTTAGTGGCGGCGATGCCGGGGAGCGGCGGAATAGGGTTTAATATCTTTATTACAGTGGCGGCGATGTTGAGGTGCGGGGGAATAGGGGTTAATAACTTTATTATAGTGTCAGCGATATCGAGAGCTGCAGATTAGGGGTTAATAAGTTTATTTTGGTGATGGTGGTGGCAAATTAGGGGTTAATAACTTTATTTAGGTGTCGGCGATGTTGGGGGCAGCAGATTAGGGTTGTTTAGACTTGGGGTTTATGTTAGGGTGTTAGGTTTAAACTCTCTCCCCATTGATGTCTATGGGGAAAGCGTGCATGAGAACATATTGTCAGCCCTTGGATTTTTTGCGGTACGGAGCTCATCGCCACCATATATCGCACGCACAAGGTGGCTTTTCAAAAATCTGTAATGGCAGCGATATGGAGGATGAAATAACTCAACTTTTGTTGCGTTCGTTTCGCACCCTCTGTAGCGCAAAACTTGTAATCTAGGTGATATTTAGATATGTTCTGGTGCAGAAATTTTCTTCTGGTAGCTAGCTAGAAATTAGTGGATGCTACATATGCTTCTTTTCATTAGCTTATCTGATGTATTCAGCTTGCATCGAGCTGATTCTGAGCCTAATACTGAGCCTTTACTACTGTACTAAACTTAAATGTGACTATGATATGGTAAGCCAGTTTAATGTCATCAGTACTATTAATAATTCAATTATGTAGAATAATATATATGATATCATTAGTGATGTATTATATTATATAGAGGGGTTCAAATGAAAAAAAAAAAATGAATAGCTACTCTGCATGCAATATTTGAAAAACAAAATATTTGAATGTGGTACAGAATATGATATTCAATAGCAAATTCAAGCCAAATATTATATTAAACATTTGTCATGACTGACACATTCAATATAAAGATTATTATATTTTTTTTTTTAAAACAATATGAAAATATTTGGCATGTTTGTTCGATAAGGACATTTACGAGTAGTAAACACATATCATGGAACACTTAACAAAATATTCACATATGAGAATGAAGACCATTGTATACACATATAAATAGGAGGCTGTATTCTATAAAGCTCTCTGGGCTTGTGGGATTTTAAAAGAAATCTTGAAGCCACTGTCTGCATTCTATAATGGCATTTTTTAATTTAGAAAGTGTGTTTTGCAAAGGGATGTTCCCTGCTTTTAAATTTGTGAAGGCGATGCATACATTACAATAGGATTCACAAAAATCATAATTAAAAAATAATTTAAATCAAATAAATTAAATATTGAAATAAATATATGCAGTAAAAAGTGTATTGTTTAATTGGATTTAAAATTCTAACAAAATTGTTCTGCAAATACATTCTCGCCAAAATTGAAATGCATATAGATGAATTATATGAATAGAAACATTATTATTGTTTGAATAGAAACATATTTAGAATACACATGTATTGCCAAAAATGTTTCTAGCAAAGGTTATCTAGTCTTAGTAGTTTTCTCTGCACGTGCATGTGAAGCATAGCTAGGTATTCTCAGTGCACCAGCATTTTAAATAATGCAGCTACTCATAGAGTCAGAGGGGCTTGTATCATGTCAGCAATAATGCAAATTGAGTTATTACCAGATTATGGGCTAGATTACAAATGGAGCAGAAGTTTGCCCTCATGTTCGAGCTCTTAAACCACTAGAAGTATTTTTTTGTGCTGGGAGAAACATGAACGCAAAATTGCATCCCCCAAACGCTTCTATGGGGCCAAAAAAGTTGAAAAAAATCTAGCGCCCACAAATTGCGCAAACACGATCACAAAGCATTTTTTAAATAAATGTATATTGCAAAAAGTAATCTATTCAAAATTAAAATGTACCCGTGTGTATTTGAATTTTGACTAGATTGTCCATTTAAATTTGTGTGTAACCATTTAAGGACTGTGAATTTTAAAGAAAAACTTGCCCAAAGTACTAGAGAGTTATTATCATTTTGCTATCACTTCATTTAAACAGAAATAAAGCCTTGTTTTTTTATTTACATATATATATAGTGTATATATATATATATATATATATATACAGTATATGTATTATTATTACTATTTAAAATCAATACAACCTAAGGTATTCATCTAGGCCCACTTTGGTATATTTTATGTCACCATTTTGCCACCAATCATATTACAATTTTTTCAACTTTTTCACAAACTTTGGGTGTCTCACTGAAATTATTTACACACAACTAATGTAGTCATACAGCAAATTATTGTAAAAGTTCTCTGGGGTCCCCTTTGTTCAGAAACAGCAGACATGCATGGCTTTGCCATTGGTTTTGAAAATTTGAAAGCCGCTAATTGCAGCTGCACAACACACTTCTGAAATTCAAGGAACGCCATATTGGATGACGTCCCTTAAAGGAACCTTCATTTTTGAAGAGCCATCGACAGAAGAGGATGCTCCCACCAGATATCTTGTAGATGGAGCCGCTCCACGTCGAAAAGGATGAAGATAGAAGATGCCATCTGGATGGACCACATCTTGCCGCTTGGATGAAGACTTATCCCGGCTTCATTGAGGACTTCTTGCCGCTTGGATGAAGACTTTTCCCAGCTTCGTTGAGGATGGATGTCTGGTCTTCAAAAACTGTAAGTGGATCTTCGGGGGTTAGTGTTAGTTTTTTTTTAAGGGTTTATTGGGTGGGTTTTAGTTTTATGCAATAAAACTACAAAAAGAGAGAAGGCTGTACCGGTTTAAGGTGCGACCGCAAAGACCAGGACAACAAGCAATCACCTTAAATAAATGAAATACCAATAAATATCATATATTTGCAATTTAATAAAAAAATCATAAGGCAAGAAACAAACATCCTAAATAAATAAACACATAACATTGAGAAATACATAGAACAGACAAACAAATCACATGGGCCCCTCATTCAACTCCTAAACTGTGACCTAAGCCGGCAATACAGTCCAGTTTCAAAGTGATATAAAGCACCATTCAAAGCCACAGCAGTTGTAAATCCACATATGAATGTAAATGAGTGAAATGACAAAATGGAAAATATCAATATGATGAATGATACTGATGATAAATGAAGGTGATAACTGTATGGAGCGGCACAGCAGTGATAATAACAAAGCAGCCAGCAATGAAGATGAAAAAGTGAATCACTTAGGCCACCTTGGAGCATATCAACATATTCAGCATTCTTGTAATCATAGGAATCTAGATGCCTAGTGTGGGGTATCCACATGCGAGAGTGTGTATGGGGGCGAGTGTAAAGGGTATTCAGACATCCATATGAAATGATCAACAGTTCGTACCAAACTCGATAACCCCCAGATAGCAATCACACAGGCAGGTGACCAGTCCCAATGCTACTCACTACTCCTCCACACTTCGGCTATCTGTACATCAAGTACATATGATGAAGCAGGTAATGCTAATCCAAAAAGGAGGTGGGGGGATCCCACGGACAAAACGCTGCACACCGACGCGTCCTTCTGTGCGTTTCACTCCTTACTCGCAGCACGGAGCTTCTTCCGGGAAGTGACATAATGTGTTAAGAAATCTCTTTTATTGGTAGTAGGAAGAACATGTGACCATTAGGTCATGGATCCTTAAAATGGCACTTAATTTTTTGTTTTCAGCAGCCATAATAAGAAAGTAGTTTACTCCTTAAAGCGGCAATGTATTTCAAAATGCCAAACGGAATACTTGATTAAACCTACTATACTAGATATATAACACAATCGTCACTTAGCAAAACAGACAAAAACACAAGGACAACATAAACACAAAAAAGTTATCTAAATATTTAATCATATTTACAAACATTACATATTGAAACCAAGGCATTAAACATTGATTTTAGAAAAAAAAACACTAAATCAGTATTTAAAATGTGTACAAAAATTCTATGTATCTCTATGTGATAGAATATGTATTCAATATCATATTTCTGCTATAACAATATTTGAAAATTTGCAAATTCAAATTGTACGTAAAGGATCAGATTGGTGCCCTAGGAAGGTCCCAGTCACTGAAAGAAGGGAAGATGTACAACTTATATACATATTTTATTTTAACCCCTTAATGACCAGACCATTTTTCAATTTTCTTACCCTTAATGACAAAGGCTATTTTTAAATTTCTGCTGTGTTTGTGTTTAGCTGTAATTTTCCTCTTACACATTTACTGTACCCACACATATTATATACCGTTTTTCTCGCCATTAAATGGACTTTCTAAAGATACCATTATTTTCATCATATCTTATAATTTCCTATAAAAAAAATATAAAATGTGAGGAAAAAATTGAAAAAAACACACTTTTTCTAACTTTGACCCCCAAAATCTGTTACACATCTACAATCACCAAAAAACATCTATGCTAAATAGTTTCTAAATTTTGTCCTGAGTTTAGAAATACCCAATGTTTACATGTTCTTTGCTTTTTTTGCAATTTATAGGGCCATAAATACAAGTAGCACTTTGCTATTTCCAAACCCCTTTTTTTCAAAATTAGCACTAGTTACATTGGAACCCTGATATCTGTCAGGAAAACCTGAATATCCCTTGACATGTATATATTTTTTTTTAGAAGACAACCCAAAGTATTGATCTAGGCCCATTTTGGTATATTTCATGCCACCATTTCACCGCCAAATGTCATCAAATAAAAAAAAAAGTTCACTTTTTCACAAATTTTGTCACAAACTTTAGGTTTCCCACTGAAATTATTTACAAACAGCTTCTGCAATTAAGGCACAAATGGTTGTAAATGCTTCTCTGGGATCCCCTGTGTTCAGAAATAGCAGACTTATATGGCTTTGGGGTTGCTTTTTGGTAATTAGAAGGCCGCTAAATGCTGCTGCGCACCACACGTAAATTATGCCCAGCAGTGAAGGGGTTAATTAGGTAGGTTGTAGGGAGCTTGCATGGTTAATTTTAGCTTTAGGGTAGTGTAGTAGACAACCCCAAGTATTGATCTAGGCCCATTTTGATATATTTTATGCCACTATTTCACCGCCAAATGCGAGCAAAGAATTAAAAAAAAAATTATTTTTCACAATTTTAGGTTTCTCACTGAAAGTATTTACAAACAGCTTGTGCTATTATGGCACAAATTGTTGTAAAAACTTCTTTGGGATCCCCTTTGTTCAGAAATAGCAGACATATATGGCTTTGGCATTGCTTTTTGGTAATTAGAAGGCCGCTAAATGCTGCTGCGCACCACACGTAAATTATGCCCAGCAGTGAAGGGGTTAATTAGGTAGGTTGTAGGGAGCTTGCAGGGTTAATTTTAGCTTTAGGGTAGAGATCAGCCTCCCACCTGACACATCCCACCCCCTGATCCCTCCTAAACAGCTCTCTTCCCTCCCCCACCCCACAATTGTCCCCGCCATCTTAAGTACTGGCAGAAAGTCTGCCAGTACTAAATAAAAGGAGTTTTTCTTTTTTTTTTATAAAAAAAAATAAAATGTTTTAGCTGTGATGGACCCCTGCCTTAGCCCCAACCTCCATGATCCCCCCCCCCAGCTCTCTAACACTCTCCCCTACCTATTTGCCGCCATCTTGGGTACTGGCAGCTGTCTGCCAGTACCCAATTTGCCCCCAAAAACAAAAGTATATTTTTCTCTTTTTGCAATTATTAATATTTTCTGTAGTGTAGCATCCCCCCACAATACCCCAACCCCCTCCCAGATCCTTATATATTTATATTTTTAAAATCTTTTTCCCCCCTCTTCCCTCCTCATTGGTGTCAGTGGCCAGCTAATCGCGCGCGCGCACGCGCGCCCCCGCACGCTCCCGGCACCCGGCGTGCACATTGCACTTACAGGAACCGGATGCCGGGTAGCGATGGGCCGCCCACCCGCCTCCCTGTTATGCTCCCACCCACCAACGAACCGGCACCATCGCTACCGGTGCAGAGAGGGCTCTCTCTGCATCGGAGTCTTCTAAAAAGGTATTGCAGGATGCCTCCATATGGAGGCATCACTGCAATACCCTGAGAGCTGCTGGAAGCGATTGCGATCGCTTCCAGCACTCTCTTAGACAACTGACGTACCAGGTACGTCTATTGTCATTAACTGGTTGTTAATGCATGACGTACCTGGTACGTCAGTTGTCATTAAGGGGTTAAACACAGACACTAATTCTTTGGGAGAAATTAGGCAAACTCTAATTTTTCATTTAATCCTATAGGGGGCAGAGTTCTTAGATCGTAAATCCATCTTGTTTCTTTTTGAAGAAGGATGGTATCAACATTGCCACCTCTTCTGTGCTGTTTTACCTGCTCAATTCCAATGAATTCCAAACCATCCAACTTGGAATCATGGAATTGGGCAAAGTGTCTAGCAATTGGACTGTCTACATTTAATTGTTTGATATCAT
This sequence comes from Bombina bombina, assembly GCF_027579735.1. NCBI lineage: Eukaryota > Metazoa > Chordata > Amphibia > Anura > Bombinatoridae > Bombina > Bombina bombina. The sequence continues at coordinate 1,524,287,387 of NC_069499.1, read as the reverse complement.
CACGATGTTCATAAATGTGTGCCCTAAATTCCCTATATGTTTTCCCTATATAAAAACAAGGCCACGCACAGGATATCAAATAAATAATACCTGTACTGGAGCAGTTAATAAAGAATTTAATATGGTAACTTCTACCAGTATTGGTTTCAAAAGTCTTAGTTTGCTTAATAAAGGAACAAGCCACACAATGACCACAGGGGGAGCACCCCCACAATATTTTGTGAATGGTTAGATAACCAATCCATTTGGGTCATTTTCACAAATTCACTTTTCACAAGTAAGGCTTTAAGGTTACTAGCTCTCCGTGCTGTCATTGATGGGTATTCACCTATGTATATAATTATTTAGCTCTGGAATACGAGTAGTCATACTCACAGAGTTTCTTTAAGGAAGCAATCTTGTTATTGAATTATTACTTTTTTCAAATAATTGTTTAAAATTTACATAAGACATAACGTTAAATAATTCAATTTGTGTTGAAGGGTCAGGTTGGTGTCCTGTTTTGGGATGGCCTTTAAGTTATCTGATGAGCAGTGGAAGATTGATATAACTGAAGCATTTACTATACCAGAAGGTATGCAGATTGAGGGTGAGGAAGATGTAATTAATGATGTAATCTCAGCGTTTAAGAGCTATAAGGAAAAAACTCACTAAACAGGTAAAAATTAAGTGGGAACACCAAAGTCTAACTAATTATTTAAAATTGGATATAATCCCCAAAGGATTACGCATAAGGCTAGATCCTGGTATTAATCATAGGGGGATTGATGCAAATGCTGAATTTCTGTCAAAATGGAATGAGATTCTAACTAAATGTTCCTTAGAATTAATTGCACTCTTGATAGCTGAAGATGAAAATAAACTAGACCTATTTAAAAAAGAGGTTGAGACGGTATATGATTGTTTGATGAAATATGAGGCAGATTCTTCTTTTGATAAACTTAATAAAGAAGTTCAGAAATTGATTGAGAAATTACAAGGTGAATTAAAGTGTCGAAAAAGATGCATATTGATAAGGGAACAGGAAGACTATGGTAAAGACAAAGTATATATATATATATATATATATATATATATATATATATATTTATATATATATATATATATATATATAGGAATAGATTTTACACACGTAATTTCTATGACTCTGGAACTGACCATTCAGATTTTGACTCAGATAATAAGAAATCCACCTAATCCCCTGTAAATAGTGAACAGATCCCTTTAGGCCCAGGAATAGAGGGGGAGGAAGGAGAATGCACGATAGGAAGAACTCAGATAAACAGGAGAGGGGGAGGTGGGGGTGAACAAATAAACAACAGAAGATATCACATGGTGACTTGAAACAGGTTATGCTACAATTAAGCAGCACAGACCAACCCACTTCACTCCTGGGTGATCCCCCTTCCAAATGTAGTAATATAGTCAATCTGAATTTGATTTAAATTTGGAACATATTAAACTTTTGGAAAAAGGGCTAAGCTTTTGTCCTAGTGCAAGATTAGACACTTTTGAAGTGATTAAAAATCTTCACCTCTTTGCACGTAAATTGGCACTTAAGAAAATTATGACACCAAGAACCACCATTGATCTAACTGACCAAAAAGATAGAGAAGCCATCAATACCCTTGAACAACTGCTGACTGACCACAAAATTGGTGTTAGAACTGAGATAAACCCTAAGACGGGTTTCAAGAAAAAATCTACATATTTGCCTAGTTTTTCAACCATACCAAGCATAGCTTCTTTTGTTAAAAATGTTACTGTAGAAGTTGAACAGATCCAACTTACTGGCATTATAAATGATAATCTGACCCGTAAAGAACGCCTTGCACTGAATGAACTAATGCGGCACCATGAGCTACTGATAAAACCAGCCGATAAAGGAGGGAATGTAGTTATTCTTGATCAACAATATTATATGGAAGAAGCCAACAGACAATTGGCTGTTGTTGAACAATATCAAAAAGTAACCCAGGAAGAATTCCTTAAATCCCATAATGAGTTATTATTTTTGCTTAACGATGCAAGAAGGGAAGGCCTTGTAACAGGGCAAGAACAAGGCTTCCATTATAATGATAAACCTAAAGTGCCAGTTTTTTATTGGATTCCAAAGTTACATAAGTCGGCAACCAGACCCCCGGGACGCCCAATTATATCTGGGATAGGGGGACCCACTGAGGGTATCAGCCAATATGTAGATTCTTTCTTGAAACCCTTTCTACCTGAATTGAAAACATTTACCCAAGATTCAATAGACGTGATCAGAAAACTGGATGGCATCATTGTATCAGAAAACACTCTCTTTGTTTCATTGGATGTTGAATCTTTATACTCCTCCATCCCACATGATATAGGTATTCAAGCATGTGGAAGTTTTTTAAAAACAAGAGGTACTGATTTTGATATGCATACCAAATTTGTAATTAAGCTTTTGGATTTTGTACTAAAAAACAATATATTCATGTTCAATGGTAAATATTACAAACAAATTTGAGGTACTGCCATGGGTGCGATGTGTGCTCCCACCTATGCCTGCCTAAACCTGGTTGTATTTGGAGAACTGGCTTCCTGGGTGGAAGCACACGTGACCCTATGGATTAGGTACATGGACGATATTTTGATACTATGGGAGGGCTCTAATAATGAGTTACAGGAATTTGTAGCTATTTTGAATTAAAATAGTTTCAATATTTTTCTTACATGTACAAGTAGCTTTTCAAACATTATATTCTTAGATCTGCTTATAAGCAAGAAAGGTAACTTGATCCACACAGAGGTTTACAGAAAACCTACTGCCTCTAATAGTGTACTGCTAGGTACCAGCCACCATCCTGGAAATTTGAAAAAAGGAATCCCTTACAGCCAATTCCTTCGCTTACATAGGGCATGTTCTGATGTACACACTTTTAATAAGCAGGCTTTGGAAATGGCTGACAGATTTCATAAGAGAGGGTACTCAAAAAGAGCAGTAAAGAGAGCTAAATTTCAAGCTTTAAAACAAGAAAGACATGACCTTTTGTATGGTCAAAGAGAACAGCCTACTGAAGAAAACAAAATACGTTTCATAACTAAATATAACTCACATTGGCAAAAGTTGGGAATGATTCTCAAAAATAATTGGCACTTACTGTCCCAAGATGAAGACCTTTCTGAATGTATAGGTGAATACCCAGCAATGACAGCACGGAGAGCTAGTAACCTTAGAGACTTACTTTTGAAAAGTGAATTTGTGAAAATGACCCAAAAGGATTGGTTATCTAACCATTCACAAAAATATTGTGGGGTACTCCCCCTGTGGTCATTGTGTGGCTTGTTCCTTTATTAAGCGAACTAAGACTTTTGAAACCACTACTGGTAGAAGTTACCATATTAAATCCTCTATTAACTGCTCCAGTACAGGTATTATGTATTTGCTACCCTGTGCGTGCCCTTGTTTTTATATAGGGAAAACATATAGAGAATTTAGGGCATGCATTTATGAACATTGTGATGATATCAAACAATTAAATGTAGACAGTCCAATTTCTAGACACTTTACCCAATTCCATGATTCCAAGCTGGAATCACTACCCAAAAGAAGCTCTGTGCTGCGAGTAAGGAGTGAAACGCGCAGAAGGACGCGTCGGTGTGCAGCGTTTTGTCCGTGGGATCCCCCCACCTCCTTTTTGGATCAGCATTACCTGCTTCATCATATGTACATGATGTACAGATAGCCGAAGTGCGGAGGAGTAGTGAGTAGCATTGGGACTGGTCACCTGTGTGATTGCTATCTGGGGGTTATCGAGTTTGGTACGAACTGTTGATCATTTCATATGGATGTCTGAATACCCTTTACACTCGCCCCCATACACACTCTCGCATGTGGATACCCCACACTAGGCATCTAGATTCCTATGATTACAAGAATGCTGAATATGTTGATATGCTCCAAGGTGGCCTAAGTGATTCACTTTTCATCTTCATTGCTGGCTGCTTTGTTATTATCACTGCTGTGCCGCTCCATACAGTCATCACCTTCATTTATCATCAGTATCATTCATCATATTGATATTTTCCATTTTATCATTTCACTCATTTATATTCATATGTGGATTTACAACTGCTGTGGCTTTGAATGGTGCTTTATATCACTTTGAAACTGGACTGTATTGCCGGCTTAGGTCACAGTTTAGGAGCTGAATGAGGGGCCCATGAGATTTTTTTGTCTGTTCTATGTATGTCTCAATGTTATGTGTTTATTTATTTAGGATGTTTGTTTCTTGCCTTATGAATTTTTTATTAAATTGCAACTATATGATATTTATTGGTATTTCATTTATTTAAGGTGATTGCTTGTTGTCCTGGTCTTTGCGGCCACACCTTATACCGATACAGCCTTCTCTCTTTTTGTAGTTTTATTGCAGTACACTTACCAGGTAGCATATCCCTATATAAGTTATTACAAGATAGGTTGAGCTTTTTCATTTGTTCTTTTTGGGTTTTATTTTTAGCTTAGGGTTTGGGCTGAAAAAGAGCTAAATGCCCTTTTAAGGGCAATGCCAATCCAAATGCCCTTTTCAGGGCAATGGGGAGCTTAGTTTTTTTTAGATAGGATTTTAATTGGGGGGTTTGGTTGCGTGGGTGGTGGGTTTTACTGTTGGGAGATTGTTTGTATTTTTTTTACAGGTAAAAGAGCTGATTTCTTTGGGGCAATGCCCAGTAAAAGGCCCCTTTAAGGGCTATTGGCAGTTTAGTTTAGGCTAAGGTTTTTTTTTATTTTGGGGGGGCTTTTTATTTTGATAGGGCTATTAGATTAGATGTAATTAGTTTAAATATTCAATAATTTCTTTTTTATTTTGTGTAATTTAGTGTTTATATTTTTTTGTAATTTAGTTAATTGTATTTAATGTAATTTATTTAATTTTAGTGTAAGGTTAGGTTTTAGTGTAACTCAGGTTAGGTTTTATTTTACAGGTAAATTTGTATTTATTTTAAATAGGTAGTTAGTAAATAGTTAATAACTATTTACTAACTAGACTACCTAGTTAAAATAAATACAAACTTAGATGAGAAATAAAAATAAAACCTAAGATAGCTACAATATAACTATTAGTTATATTGTAGCTAGCTTAGGATTTATTTTACAGGTAAGTATTTAGTTTTAAATAGGAATTATTTAGGTATTAATTGTAATTTTTATTTAGATTTATTTTAATTATGCTAAAGTTAGTGGGTGTTAGGGTTAGGTTTAGGGGTTAATAACTTTAGTATAGTGGCAGCAATTTTGGGGGCAGCAGATTAGGGGTTAATAACAGTAATGTAGGTAGTGGCAATGTTAGGGATGGCAGATTAGGGGTTAATAATATTTAACTAGTGTTTGCGATGTGGGAGTACGGCGGTTTAGGTGTTAATATGTTTATTAAAGTGGCAGCGATGTCGGGAGCGACAGATTAGGGGTTAATAATTTTATTTTAGTGTTTGCGATGTGGGAGGGCCTCAGTTTAAGGGTTAATAGGTAGTTTATGGGTGTTAGTGTACTTTTTAGCACTTTAGTTATGAGTTTTATGTTACGGCTTTGTAGCTTAAAACCCATAACTACTGACTCTCAGTTTACGGTACAGATCTTGACGGTATTGGCTGTACCGCTCAATTTTTGGCTGGACAGGCAAACTCTTAATACCGGCGCTATGGAAGTCCCATTGAAAAATAACTTTTTGAAAGCTGCGGTAGTTACGTTGCGTTACGGACAAAAAAGTGCGCGGTACAGATATACCTGCAAGACTCGTAATACCAGCGGTAGTGAAAAAGCAGCGTTATGAGGCTTTTTCACTCATAACGCAAAACTCATAATCTATCTGAAAGTATATTAACCCCTAATCTGCCATTAATCCACATCAGAACTAATAATAAAAGTATAAACCCCTAATCCACCATTCACACACATCGCAAACTACCTAATAAAAATATTAAACCGTATATCCGCCAACCCCAACATCTCAAACTACCTATTAAAACTATTAACCACTAATCTGCCATTAACCCACAATGCAATAAACCCAATAAAACTATTAACCCCTAATCCGCAAAACCCCACAATGCAAATAACTTATCATTAAGACCCCAAACCTAACACCACCTAAATTAATCCCATTACATAAATTAAAATAATACTAAATTACAATTAAAATAAAAAACCTAACATTACTTTAAAAATAAAAAAATAAACAAGTTTAAATTAAGCTAAAATTACAGAAATAAAAAAAAAAGTCTAACATTACATAAAATAATAAACAAAATTATATCTAATCCCTATGAAAATAAAAAGCCAATCCCAAAATAAAAACACCTCCTAATGTAATACTAAACTACCAATAGCCCTTAAAAGGGCCTTTTGAAGGGCATTGCCCTAAGTTAAACAGCTCTTTTCCTTAAACAAATACTAATCCCCCCTCTAACAGTAAAACCCCCACCCACCAAACCCCCCAAAATAAAAAACCTAACATTAAAAAAATCCTAAACTACCCTTGTATGGGCATTGCCCTTAAACTGGCATACAGCTCTTTTACTGCCCTTAAAAGGGCATTCAGCTCTTTTTCAATTGCCCGAAATCCCTAATCTAAATTTTTTTTTTTTAAAAAGCCTAACTCTAACCCCCAGATAGGTACTCACAATTCCTGAAGTCCGGCGGAGAAGGTCCTGTTCAAAGCGGTGAAGTCTTCTTCTAAGCGGCCGACATCTTCTTCTAAGCGGGGACCTCTTCTTTCTTCATTCAGGACCAAGCCGTCGATGACCGCGGACCCGGGCCGTAGACCGTGGAGCCATGGAGCATGGAGGATCCTCTTCGTACGATCGCTGCCGTACACTAACTATTAAATGCAAGGTACGCAATTAAAAATGCCGTCCTTTGCATTCCTAATGGTTGATTTGATTCTTCAAATTCAAATCAGTCAATAGGATGAGAGCTACTGAAATCCTATTGGCTGTTCAAATCAGACTTTTAGGGAATTGAAAAAGAGCTGAATGCCTTGTTAAGGGCAAAAAAAGAGCTGAATGCCCTTTTATAAGGGCAATGCCTGAACAAATGTCCCTTTAGGGGCAATTGGTAGTTTAGGATTTTTTAGTGAGGAGTTTGGTGGGTGGGAGGACTTAGTATTTTTTTAAGGAAAATTGCTGTTTAACTTAGGGCAATGCCCTACAAAAGGCCCTTTTAAGGACTATTGGTAGTTTAGTATTAGATTAGGGGGTGTTTTTATTTTGGGGGGGTTATTTTCATAGGGATTAGGTATCATTTTTTATTTTTGATAATGTGTTTATTATTTTATGTAATGTTAAACTTTTTATTTTCTGTAATTTTATCTTAATTTAAACTTATTTTTTTATTTTTAAAGTAATGTTAGGTTTTTTATTTTAATTATAATTTAGTATTATTTTAATTTATGTAATGGGTTAATTTAGGGGGTGTTAGGTTAGGGGGCTTAGTGATTAGTTATTTGCGTTCTGAGGTTTGGTGGATTAGGGGTTAATAGTGTTATTAGGTTTATTGCATTGTGGGTTAATGGCAGATTAGAGGTTAATACTTTTATTAGGTATTTTGCAGTGTTGGGGTTGGCGGATTTAGGGATTAATACTTTTTTTAGGTAGATCGCGATGTATGTTAATGGCGGATTAGGTGTTAATAGTTTAAATTGGGCATATTGCATTGTGGGGGGTTGTCGGTTATGGGGTTAATACTTTTATTATTAGTTCTGATGTGGGTTTGATGGTGGATATAGGGGTTTTACGTGTCAGGTTTATTTTTGGGAGACGGATTAGACTTTTATGGGACATTTTTTTTTTTTTTCTTAGGTGCCAGCAGTTTCTAAAGTCACTAGCGACTCCAGAAATTTGTATTTACGGTCATTTCTGGACATCGCTAGTTTATCCGATTTACGGCATTTTATGAACTGCCTGCAGGGTTTATTGTATACCCCGATGTGCGAGGTGAAATTACGTGCAGCGCGGGTTTCAGCGTTTGCGCTGAAGCCTGTGCCATATATGCAAACTCGCCCTTAGTGTTTATTATTTTTGGTAAATTAGGGAGTTTTAGATTATAGGTGGGAGATTAAGAGTTAGGTAGTTAAGTAGTGTAGGGGTTGTTTGTGTTGGTGGGTTGTGGCAGTGTATGGGTTAATAGGAGTGGGCTATTAACCCCTGCTACAGGTTAATAGCAGGGGCTAATAGGTTAGAAAGTTTATTGCAGTAGGCTATTGGCGGTATAGGAGTTCAGTAATGTACGGTTAGTTTGCGGTGGGGGGTTATGGCGGTTTGGGGTTACTTAGGTATAGTTATTAGGCTTGGTGCCATATATTTAAAAGGGATCCTTTACTTTACATCACCAATGTAGGTCCCGAGGCTGTTAGGAATATCTCGCCAGCATTCCTATCCATTGCGATGTAGAGTATAATGCCCCCCTGCAATGCTACCTTTAAAGAGTAAGGCTGGAACTTTTGAATATTTCGCCAGTATTCTCAACATTGCATCAGATCCCTTTTGAATATTTCACCACTTCTCAGCACTTCCAACCATCGGGGCCTCAGTGTTGGGCTTTTGTTTACAAACAGGTATAATATATGGAAACAAGTGTGTGTACACAAAGTGATAACAAAATGAGATATAATTTTACTTGCAAACTCAACCCATTGTAATAGGCTGTGGTTTCAAAGCACAAAACCAGCAATCTCATATAAACAAATAAACCTAATTCTATATCCTGCAGCTGGTATAGCAAGTCATTGTAAATAAATTAAGGGTAAATAAAGTGTACAGTATACTGTCCCTTTAATTATTTTTCATAATATGAATAATACTATAATACTATATCCATGCATTTTATAAACTCATTTTTGTACAATTTTTTTCTTACTATTTCCAAACAAGCAAACTCCTCAAAAATATTAAACATTAAATGAAAATAAAAAACAAAGGTGTGTTTTATTGTTCACTAGTTATTTTTCTATATAATGGTTTTACAATATCACATGCCAGCATTTTTTTAATATATAACACCCCGTGATGGTTCAACGGCAACATCTGAAAGGAACATGTGCATAGCCAATCATATCCTGTAGGAGGTTTCTAGGCTATGAACAAAGTCAAGATGGTTTAAAATTAATGAGTACACCATATTGCTTTATGATCATAATAAAGTATTCATTATAAACTCAGGTTGTTTCATAGATCTTGCAAACTACTCCTTAGGGTTATTGAGATATTTGAAAGAATTATAAATGGATGAGTAATGTTGAAAATGGCAAAAAAAAAATAATAAAAAAATGAAAATGAAACAGATGCTGTCTGATAGCTTTGTGAACACAAATTCTATAAGAGAAAAACTATGAATATGGTTTTGCTTCCTATCATATTATAACAGACGGTCTACCTGATTTGCATTCACTTTACATTCTCTCTTATCTTCGACCTATCCTTTCGAAGCCATTCAAGGAAGGGAATGTCAGTTTATCTACCTGCTGGGCTGCCATCTGTCTTTGCAGTGCATGAATAGTCTGAAAATTGTATTTCCTTTTCAAAACTTGAATGGCAGAAGTACTCACCGGACTTCATATATATACAAAATAATCCAATATTATCTTCTCAGTGTGGGAATAAAACATAATGGCACAACACATCTGTGCAGTTTTGCCAGTAACAGGTGCTTAACAAAGCTTTTTTTTTTTCGGATTCCCGGAATGTTGCATAATTTCCCCAAAAGTTCTCCCATCGTCTCTCCTGTCTTAAACACTTTACTTTTGCTAATCTCTGGGGATGTGTTTAACTATAATCTTTAAATCATTTATACACTGAAAAACACAAAACATATCTCAGGAGGTTCTGGCAGAACTCCAACAGAATCACATAAGTGTTTTCTTCATATAATGTAATGATGCATATTTGCGTATTATGACTGATATTTTTTTTTTGCTTGTGTTTTAAATGCAGATTGTTGATTAATTTATTGTGTTCTAAATGTCAGCATTTTTTTTAAAATTTGTTTAACACCTTACATAAAATTAATATACTCGTTATTGTGAGGGTTTTCTGGAAGTATTAGGTGTATTGGAAATATTATACATATAAAATAATCTGCCTTTTTACTAAACTTTGCTACATTATTTAAAAAATGGTCATTAGCAAGAATAATAAAGTAGAACGCAAATAACAATATAAAAAATATAAAAATGTATATTTATAAACGATTGTTATCACTGTGCTATTTTGTGTACTATTTATTTTTTGATCTTCTCAGAGGACCAGATTTCAATTGCTGCAAAATTAATGAGCCAAGAATTAATGGCACTCCTGGTACTATCACACTATTAAATTAAAGGTGCTAAATTAGTTAACTCAAATGGCTTAGTGACAACTATTAATAGCTGTTACTTTCTATGTAATGATAAAAACAATCGGCTAGATTACGAGTTGTGCGTTAGGCTGAAAAAGCAGCGTTAACAGGTCCTAACGCTGCTTTTTCACTACCGCTGGTATTACGAGTCTTGCTGGTTTAAGGGCACTGCACACTTCTTTGGCCTTACCGCAAAACGACTCACGTAAACTTCGTAAAGTCATTTTTCTATGGGACTTAAATAGCGCTGATATTACGAGTCCCTCTACCTCCAAGATCCGTAACGCATTTTAAAGTCAGTAGTTAAGAGTTTTATGGTACAACGCTGTAGCATAAAACTCATAACTAAAGTGCTAAAAAGTAAACTAACACCCATAAACTACCTATTAACCCCTAAACCAAGGCCCTCCCACATTGCAAACACTAAAATAATTTTTTAACCCCTAATCTGCCGCTCCGGACATCGCCGCCACTATAATAAACATATTAACCCCTAAACCGCCGCACTTCCGCCTCGCAAACACTCCCAACATCGCCAACACCTACATTATTTTTATTAACCTCTAATCTACCGCCCCCAATGTCGCCACAACCTAACCTAAGTTACAATAACACCTAACCTTACACTATAATTAAATCAATTCCCTAAATTAAATACAATTAAATAAATTAAATACAATTATCTAAAGTGAAAAAAAAACAAACACTAAATTACAGAAAATAAAAAACAAATTACTGATCTTTAAACTAATTGCACCTAATCTAATAGCCCTATCAAAATAAAAAAGCCCCCCAAAAATATAAAAACCCTAGCTTAAACTAAACTATCAATAGCCCTTAAAATGGCCTTTTGCGGGGCATTGCCCCAAAGAAATCAGCTCTTTTACCTGTAAAAAAAATATACAAACACCCCCCCAACAGTAAAACCCACCACCCACACAACAAAAACCCCAAATAAAATACTAACTAAAAAAACCTAAGCTCCCCATTGCCCTGAAAAGGGCAATTGTATGAGCATTGCCATTAAAAGGGCAGTTAGCTCTTATGCGGCCCAAAGCCCTAAGCTAAAAATAAAACCCACCCAATACAGCTTTAAAAAAACCTAACACTAACCCCCTGAAGATCGACTTACTGTTCTGAAGACCGGACATCCATCCTTAAGGAAGCAGCAGAAGTCTTCATCCAACCGGGCCGAAGTCCTCAATGAAGCTGGGAGAAGTCTTCATCCAAGCCGGGCGAAGTGGTCCTCCAGACGGGCAGAAGTCTTCATCCAGACGTCATCTTCTATCTTCATCCATCCGACACGGAGCGGCTCCATCTTCAAGACATCTGACGTGGAGCATCCTCTTCATCCGGAGTCTTCTTACTGAATGATGATTCCTTTAAGTGACATCATCCAAGATGGCGTCCCTTAGATTCCGATTGGCTGATAGAATCAGCAAATCGGAAATTAAGGTAGAAGAATTGAAGTCCAATCCTATTGGCTGACCAATCAGCCAATAGGATTGAGCTTGCATTCTATTGGCTGTTCCAATCAGCCAATAGAATGCAAGCTCAATCCTATTGGCTGATTGCATCAGCCAATAGGATTTTTTCTACCTTAATTCCGATTGGCTGATATAATTCTATCAGCCAATCGGAATCTAAGGGACGCCATCTTGGATGAGATGTAGAAACTCGGATATTTCCACCGTGCTGAATCCCTCTCCCCACAGACTTCTATGGGGTGAGCTACATAAAAAAACTATTAGTTACCGCTTACATGCTAACCTGACACTGTGCTAGATCAAATGCGCTAGTGCTGAAGGTGTGTTGGGAGTACTTACATTCCTATGTTCTTCAAATAGAAGAAACAGTTATTTTTATTTTGAAACAGATAATATATATATATATATATATATATATTTGTAAAATATTTATCTAAATAGCTGTTGTATATACTGTACATCTATTTAAAAAATAAAAAGAATCTAAGAATGTAAAGTATTTCTATAAAAATATATCCAATCATATTAAAAATGTTTCAAAATGATAAAGATAGGAACAAGTCAAATTTCTAACACGCCCTGTACAATTTCGAAGTCGCTCAAACATTGGAATCTTTCTAGTCAACACCTTGCCATATACCATATCCTTTTTAAACCTTTTAAACCCTTCTTAAAGTGAAGGTAAAGTTCGTTATATCTCATTATTGCATTATACAGCCCAGCCTAAATGAATGGCACTTTCATTCATCAATTTTTTAAAATTTTATTCTAAAGTCTGTTTTCGCCGTTTTTACTTACTTTATTTCAATATGTAAATTCAACCCGTTCATGTAATTTTTTTTTACTTGCTGGTCACGTTTTTCCAGCAGCCAATTGAGATTCTGGCCGTTAGGCGGCCGTCATCGGCCGTCATTCAACGTCATTGCCCTGTTTGACAATATGCGCATGCGTTCCTATTCTTTTCTCTTCCTTGGAAGAAAAGTGCTCCTGTTTTGCGCATGCCTATTGCAATTGTTGCAATACGTAGGCTTCTTTCTCCAAATGGGAAACAAGATCAGAGGCTGAAATCCCTTTATGCACATGCGTACTTATTGTGATCCACGTAAACGAGCCTAAGAGAGACGTATTGAGCGAGTGGGACCGCTCTATACGTCAGACATCAGGAAATGGCTGATGGGAGGAGTCCGTTACACCACGGTAGGGATAATATAAATCATGTTTATTGGGGAAATAGATGATGACATGTAGAAAAGAAGTTAGCGATTAGATTATTTATGATGTTAACAATTGAATAGTGTTTATAGATAGTTCAAACTTTACCTTCACTTTAATGTGAAAATTAATTTTTTTTTTGTATTAAAAACTGTACATATGAGTGTAATACTTTATTTTAATATGTTTCTGATGTGATTTGCAAACCCTTACACTTTACTTCAGGTCTAAAGTCACACTAAATATTCTTTTGCAGTTTCGACTTTCACTTGAGCATAAATTATAACTTTCATATTGTGATACCAATGCTATTTAGTGTGGTCAGAATATCCATTGAAAGTATAGGTTGCGTTAGAGTGATCTCAGATGAGCTAACCCTTCTCTGGTAAATGGGATTTACCATGGACTTGTAACATCAAGGTTTGCACTAATGTTAGCATGATCAAGTGATATTGCTTTTGAGACCCACATTATCATTAGTGTGCCACTTGTATTCTGGTCCAGAGTTGGGACAGCATAATTACCTTGATAGATAACCCCTCACTTGCAAACTTTCCTTCTGAACCAGGAGACCTTGGTTCACTAATTATACACTCAGAATCATGAAGAATTGTAATTTAGACATTGGTCTCTCCTTTGTAAAGTCTGATGTGTTAATTGTTTTAAATAATTTTAAAATTAAAAAACAACCCAGGAGAGATATGGTTTTTGCATAGGCATTATTTAGCGTCTGGAGCCTCTTAGGGTCTGAGGAGTTCTTTGAGTGTTTTGGAGTTAGAAGCTCCATGCAGTAGAACAGTGTCTCTCAACGCCGGTCATCAGGTAACCCCCAACAGGCCAGGTTTACATAGCTGAACCAGAGCACAGGTGAAATAATAAACTGATCAGTAACTATGGTTACTAATCTGCTCTCACCCATCAGCTGATTATTTTTCCTGTGCTCTAGTTCAGCTATTATGAAAAGCTGGCCTGTTAGGCGTACTTGAAGACCACGGTTGAGAAACTCTGTAGTAGAAACTTATATTGGAATTGGAATCCAGTTGTTAAGTTGTTTATAATGTTTAGAGATGTTTAGTTTAGCTGAGGCTAGTGCGGTCAGAATGAATTATAGTAAGGTGTACTAAGTTAAGTCATGGGTAGAAAATCAGGGGAAGTTATGGTTAGAATGGTCACAATAGGGTAGCTATGGAAAAAAAACTTTGTACCTCACAATTGATCACAAACAACCATGTCCTGCTTAACCACAGACTCAGATCTTTGCTTCTTTAAAAAAACATGATGTCTTCTTATCATCCTCTAATCTTCAGTGCCTTTAATTCAATTACTTCTGAATTGCTGACCTCTCTTGTATTCTTCAGACACATTATATTCCTCAAAACAGGGCAATTTCTATCATTCTGCAAACATGCACTAGTCAAAACTTTCATTAAATAACAAACCTTTCCTTAAAAAACACTTGATTACTCCTCTTTCTCCCACTACTGTTAGATCCCTCTACTCACTGTTTACCCTAGGCATGTTACTAATATATCTGTGTTTTGCACTTTTTTACATCCCGTTTGCTACTTAACCATCTTCAATGTGGGTTTCTTCTCCAAAGCTTCCAAACACTGCAATCATTAAGGTGACAAAAGCCAATAGCCAAGTCTAAAGGGCTTTTAACTCTTTAAATGCATCTTAATGCATCTGCAACCTTTGATACTATTGACCACCCTTTTCCTGTCTCTCTAGGTTTTATTCTCTGTGTATCCTTCTGAGCCTAAGGGGTAGATTTATTAAATCTCGAGCAAACATGATTCGCTATAGCGAATCATGTTCGTTCAACATTAATAAATGAAGACAGCATACGCTGTCCAGCGAATCATGTCTGTTCAACATCAATAAATGAAGACGGCATACTCTGTCCAGCGAATCATGTCCGTTCAACATCACTAAATGAAGACAGCATAAGCTGTCCACATTTATCATTGCACAAGCATTACTAGTGAAATACTTGTGTAATGCTGCCCCATGCTCACTGGCAGCCAATTGGCCACTAGCAGAGTTTGCCAATCATTCTGATCGTATCAGATCGGGATGATTTCAATCCACCACCTAAAAGACAGCGGGAAGGTTAAATAACTTAAGATCTTATGAGATCTTATGACCGCTGCTTCTTAACTTCAGTTTCAGAGGTGCTTGAAATTATGGGCCTCCAAAGCAACATCAACTGCTTAATAATTGGAGTCCTAAGACTTTCTGCCAAATTAGCACAGTGCTCTTTTCTTGTACCCCTTCTCTTTGTAGTCCACATATCATTCCATGAATTTTAGTATAATCTGTATGCAGATGACACTCAAATATATCTCTCTGCAACAATTCTTCCAACTTGCTTGTGTCGCTATCTATCAAGTATTTCATCTAGGATGTCCTCTTAATGTCCAAATCCCCAAAACTCCTCTCCCCTTCTTTATTTGCAATCTCTGCCTATTAAATCTCAATTACTTTCAGTGCTACAACCACTCATTTCTTCTGGTTTAAATCAAAAGTAAGTCTGAACTTTAATTTAATTTTTTCTGTGCCGTTTGTTTTCTAACACTCTGCAGTGTTTGTGTTTTGGCATGGATTCTCAGTTCCTGTTATGTGTTACTGCCAAAAAACACCTTAATATGTGTTCAACAACATCTCCTGAGTACAGTGATAGCACCCATGTATAGGTGTGTTGGGCTCTCTGGGGGCTAAAAAGACTTATTTTTAGGGGGTGCATTCCAGTTTTTCAACTTGGAATTTTCACATCTGTCATCATGCACCCATGTCCTATTTGCGATATTTCTGAAGCCGGCCAATGTATATTACCCCCAACAAACCATATATTTTTTTAAAAGTAGACACCCTAGGGTATTTCAAATGCTGGTATTTTAACTCTTTCCATGCACTAATTTAACCACCAGTCTTTGTTAAACTTTTGGGTAGTCATTTCTTTGTGTTATTTTTCACACACATTGTACTTTAGGCATGGATTCTCAGTGCCAGTTATGTGTTACTGCCAAAAAACTCCTCAATATGTGTTCAACAACATCTCCTGAGTGCAGTGATACCACCCATGTATAGGTGTGTTGGGTTCTCTGGGGGTTAAAGGCCTTATTTTTAGGGGACGCATTCCAGTTTTCTAACTTGAAATTTTCACATCTGTCATCATGCACCCATGTCCTATTTGCGACATTTCTGAAGCCGGCCAATGTAAATTACCCCCAACAAACCATATATTTTTGAAATGTAGACACCTTAGGGTATTTCAAATGCTGGTATTTTAACACTTTCCATGCACTAATTCAACCACCAGTCTTTGTCAAACTTTTGGGTAGTCATTTTTTTGTGTTATTTTTCACACACATTGCATTTTTGGCATGGATTCTCAGTTCCTGTTATGTGTTTCTGCCAAAAAACACCTCAAAATGTGTTCAACAACATCTCTTGAGTACAGTGATAGCACCCATGTATAGGTGTGTCGGGTTCTCTGGGGGCTAAAAGGCCTTATTTTTAGGGGGCTCATTTCAGTGTTTCAACTTAGAATTTTCACATCTGTCATCATGCACCCATGTCCTATTTGGGACATTTCTGAAGCTGGCCAATGTAATTTACCCCCATCAAACCATATATTTTTGAAAAGTAGACACCCTAGGGTATTTCAAATGCTGGTATTTTAACACTTTCCATGCACTAATTCAACCACCAGTCTTTGTCAAACTTTTGGTTAGTCATTTTTTGTGTTATTTTTCGCACACATTGTACTTTAGGCATGGATTCTCAGTTCCTGTTACGTGTTACTGCCAAAAAACACCTCAATATGTGTTCAACAACATCTTCTGAGTACAGTGATACCACCCACGTATAGTTGTGTTGGGTTCTCTGGGGGCTAAAAGGCCTAATTTTTAGGGGGCGCATTCCAGTTTTTCAACTTGGAATTTTCACATCCCATGCACCCATGTCCTATTTAGGACATTTCTGAAGCCGGCCAATGTAATTTACCCCAATCAAACCATATATTTTTCAAAGGTAGACACCCTAGGGTATTTGAAATGCTTGTATTTTAACACTTTGCAAGCACTAATCCAACTACCAGTCTTTGTCAAGCTATTGGGCAGTCATTTTTTTGTGTTATTTTTCACACACGTACTTTAGACATGGATTATCAGCTCCTGTTATGCGCTACTGCCAAAGAAGAATGTGTGTTCTGTTCACCAACATCTTCTGAGTACAGTGATATCACCTATGCATAGGTTTGGTGGCTTTTTGGGGGGGTGCAATGCCAAATATCTGACATGTGTTTGTGATTTTTTTTCCCAGTTAACATATTTTCTTTGCCTATCATCTTTTTGGGGGTCTTTTTACATACCCCAATTTATTTGTTTTCCATAAATGTGCATATATTTGAAAAGTTGACACCCCAAGGTATTGTATATGGAGTATTTTGATGCTTTCGATGCAACCATTTTAGCCAAAAAAATTGGAGAATGTGTTTGGTGATAATTTTTCAATTTTCCTTTTTACACACACATTGCTTTTTGACTATGATTTAGGAGAGACTGTTGTAAGTTATTGCAATAAACCGCTCCAGGTTGTTTTCTGCAATACCTCCTGAGTACACCTATGCCCCCCATGCATAGGTTTGCCAGGATTTTGGGAAGGTTCAGTTACAATTTATTGACTTGTAATTTGAGTTGAAAGTGAGAGTGTTTCTTCTGATAGGCCTATCTTTAGTTTGGGGCCTATTGCATACCCCAGTTTTATTTATTGCCATGAAAGTGTATATATTTGAAAAGTTGACACCCCAAGCTATTGTATATGGAATGCTTTGATGCAACCGCTTTAGCCAAAAAAAATGGAGAAAGTGTATGGTGGTAATTTTTCCATTTTCATTTTTACACACACATTGCTTTTTGACTATGATTTACTTCAGGTTGTTTTCTGCAAGGCACCCTGAGTACACCTATGCCCCCCCAATGCATAGGTTTGCCAGGATTTTGGGAAGGTTATGTTACAACTAGTCGATAAGCCTACCCAGATGGCAGTCTAATTATTTTTTAAACTACAGATGTAGAAACAACATAAGTTTACAAAAAAAAGAAAAAAAACTAACATTACAGAAAATAAAAAAATCAAATTACCAAATTTAACAAAATTAAACCTAATACCTATTAAAATAAAAAAGACCCCCCAAAATAAAAACACCCCCTACTCTAATAATAAACTACCAGTAGCCCTTAAAAGTGCTTTTTGCAAGGCATTGCCCCAAGATAATCAGCTATTTTACAAAAAATATACAAAGTCCCACCTAACATTAAACCCCCCCACCCCCCAAAATAAAACCTAAACTACCTATTGCCCTGAAAAGGGCATTTGTTTGGGCATAGCCCTTAAAAGGGCATTTAGCTCTTTTTCTGCCCATCCCTAATCTTAATAAAACAAATCCCCCCAAAAACCCTTAAAAAATCCTAAGTCTAACCCCTAGGTTGGTACTCATTGTTCCTGAAGTCCGGCGGAGAAGGTCCTGTTCCAGGCGGTGAAGTCTTCTTCCAAGCGCAACCTCTTCTTCTTCCAGGAACATCCTGCGTGGAGCTGAACTGAAGACTGAAGACTGCGGAGCTGAAGACCGGTGACCCTGGAACTGAAGACCGGCGACCACGGAGCCATGGAGCGTGGAGGATCCTCTTTGTACGATCACTAAACACAGGTCTCTTTCTCTCTCCAACAAAATCACAAGTGAGGAGAGTGAGGGAGATCCACACTGATCAGAGTCAATATTTACAAATATTGGCATGATCAGACAAATGGGATATTTTATTATATGGGTGACCCTAGCTTGCCCCTATGATGAGGCAGACTAGGGACACCCCCCAGAGGCCCCATATTGCCCTGGGCATTGCCATCTTGGAAGCCTCATAGTGGTGGGGGGGCTATATGGGGCTTTTTATTTTATGTAAAAAACATTTTTTATTTTTTTATTTTCCTTTATTACTAACTAAGTGTCTCGACCCACCAAGGCACTTAGCACACAAGCAAAGCATCGGAAGCCTGTCCGATCACTTCTGATGATCTGCTGCACTGCCTGGCTCCATGTGGAGAAAACCGGAAGTATTCACTCGTGGGGGAGTGATCAATCCGGTCCCGGCACTTGGGGACAGTATTGCAGGATGCCTCAACATCGAGGCATCGCTGCAATACTGTTAGAGCAACTGGAAGCGATCTCGATCGCTTCCAGCGCTCAGTTTAGCAGAGGACGTACGCCGTACATCCTCAGTCATTAACTATATATTTTTTTTGAGGACGTACGGCGTACGTTGTTGGTTGTTAAGGGGTTAAATAACGTAACTTTTGTTGCATTCGTTAATTTCCCTATTGCGCGCAATACTTGAAATCTAGCTGTATATTACCCAAAAATAGTCTTATAATATTTTAAATAATCCACCAGAGATTTGTACACAAATTTATCAACTCAACATATACCACTTAATATAGCATTAAATAGTTCCAACTTAGCCACAATAATAAATGCAATTTCTAAAATATATCACAGTAACTCAATTTAACTTATGACACAATACAAAAATCTTTCCCTCTTAATAGTAAATCGCTTAATGCTAGATAT
Organism: Bombina bombina; assembly: GCF_027579735.1. Taxonomy (NCBI): domain Eukaryota; kingdom Metazoa; phylum Chordata; class Amphibia; order Anura; family Bombinatoridae; genus Bombina; species Bombina bombina. The sequence continues at coordinate 1,524,267,700 of NC_069499.1, read as the reverse complement.
GATTTGTATAGACTACACAGGTTTGTGAAATATAAATTATAACTTATAAATTACCCCTTTAAATACAGCTTCAATTAAACTATGGCTATAAAGAATATCTTTGCTATTAACTTTTAAAAGTATTAGATTGTGATACTATATCAGATACCAATAAGAGAGCTTTAGCTTTTCCAATCAGATATTTTCCAAAGTCATACGTAAAGGTATTTTTGCAAACAGTGTATCACAAACACAGAGGTATTTCTCGATTTTCAAAATAGAGTTACTCCAAGTCAGACCTCAAATCAAAGTGTTTTTTTTTCCTTCCCTTCTTTGCATAGTCTTTTTGTCTGAGACCAAACTCACCTTCATTTCTAAATTACCCAATGGAATTTTCTGGGTATGTCCTTTTAGTCTGAGCTTATCTCTCATTGGCCCTTGGAAATGCATATGGTAATTTTAAATCCCCTGACAATTTAAAATACCCTCTGGTTGCAATTCTTGTATTGAACACCGGGGGACAATAGGCAATGGAATGTAGTTTCATTAGCAAATACTACTACTACAGAAAAGTATATTTTCTTAAATGTATATTCAATATATTTATTATTTCCTAGTATTAATAAACTATCTGTTTAGTATATGGCCCACCTAATATAACTGAGTGCGCATTTTTGAGACTAAACATGGGTACACTTAGAATATATATATATATGTATATATATATATATATATATATATATATATATAAAATAATTCCAGACAGTGTGCACTCCTGAATAATGAGAACAACAGCCTTGCGTGCAGCCAAATAACAATAATAGCTCCGGACAAAAAGCGCGACTCCACAGGTCTTTTGCAAAAGAATAGTCACTTTATTGTGAACGTTTTTGGTTTTAGAAAAATATTTATATGAGTGGTCTAGTAGTTATAATTCAATATAGATATATGTATATTTGACTTTATTTGTGTATCAGTTGATAATTAGTCATACTATTATTTGATTTTAATAGAATCATATCATTCCATACCTAGTGTATCTCTAATGCTGAGTGTATAAAAACATATGCTATAATTCACAGCACAAATTACATAGGCCTTTATATAGCAGTATCTACTAGTCATATTTGGAACCTCATTTTCACACCAGATTCCTGAAACAAAGAAAAATAAATGTAGTTTTATTTTGAAATACAGTCAAATATTTTAATTCACCAATACAGCTACCCACTCAATACAGCCAACACTTTTCTATTATAGTATATCAGGCATAAAGATAAATCTCCAAGACCAATATATATATTATTTATATAATCTGAGTATTTTAATAGATCTAATAATTATACTATTTATATATTTGCTTTTAAAGTTTTAATCTTATATGCTTTCAAAATACACAGTTTTTAAAAGACTTTCTTAGATACCTTTAACTCAGATGAGGAGTCTATGGTTTTGTATATTAAACTCAGTATGGAATAATTAAAGGGACAGTCTACCCCAGAATTTTTATTGTTTTAAAAGATAGATAATCCCTTTATTACCCATCCCCCGGTTTTGCATAACCAACACAGTTATATTAATATACTTTTAACCTCTGTGATGATCTTGTATCTAAGCCTCTGCAAACTGCCCCTTTATTTCAGTTCTTTTGACAGACTTGCAGTCTAGCCAATCAGTGCCTGCTCCCAGATAACTTCACGTGCACAAGCACAGTGTTATCTATATGAAATACGTGAACTAATACCCTCTAGTGGTGAAAAACTGTTAAAATGCATTCTGAAAAGAGGCGGCCTTCAAGGTCTAAGAAATTAGCATATGAACCTCCTAGGTTAAGCTTTCAACTAAGAATACCAAGAGAACAAAGCAAAATTAGTAATAAAAGTAAATTGAAAAATTGTTTAAAATTACATGCTCTATCTGAATCATAAAAGTTTATTTTGGCCTAGACTGTCCCTTTAACACTTAGATGATAGACATTTACATTTCCTGGCCATCCTCAAACTGCAAACTTCCAGTCTCTCTCTGACTATAGGAGTTCAGGTGATCTAATTATTTAGGCAGGAAACTCCATATATGGGCGTTCAAACCTGAGAGTGTCATGTGATAAAAATCCCTTTGAAGTGACCTTCACTATTGGGACAAATGTTTATTTCCTTTTGTTCTTTGAGGCATCTATCTTTATTTGTGTATAGCTCGGAGGAGGTCTGTGCCTGGGATGTAGTTTCAGCCCTGTTTGAATAGACCTGTACTTTACAATTTCAAAACATTTGTACCCAGGGATAATATTTTAAGATAAATTCATTATTGATCTATATAATGCATATATATGTGTATATACCTTATATAGGGCCATATTTATCAAGTTCCGTATGGAGCTTGATGCCCTGTGTTTCTGGCGAGCCTTCAGGCCGCGAATCTGCAGGGGGCGGCATTGAACTGCTGGTGCCATGATAAATGCAGAGAGTGTATGCTGTCGGCATTTATCGATGTGCAGCGGACATGATCCGCAATATTGGATCATGTTCGCTGGCACAATGATAATTCGGCCCCATAATTTCACTTAGCAATACCCTGGCAAAAGTTTAATTTACTGTCCCTTTAAAACTCTTCAAATCAGCAAAGCTGGCTTTTTACAATTCATTTTAACCATTGCTTGTTTTAAAACTGAATTTATAAATTATATTAAAGTAATAAGTGAAAACATTGGTGTCAAATATAGAGCTAGATCAGAATCCACACACATATTGCAGCGACACAGTCTGCACATTCCTATTATACTGCAGCTGCAATGTACAAGTAGTTATAATTAAGATACATAAAAATGTAGCAGCAGCTTTGACTGTGGTGCCACAAGTATATATGACAATGAGAGTTGCTACATCAACTTAAAGGGATAGGAAAGTCAGAATTAAACTTGCATGATTCAGCTAAAGCATGTAATTTTAAGACACTTTTACATTCACTTCTATGTTCAAATGTGCTTTGTTCTCTTGGTATCCACTGTTGAAAAAGAATATGCACATATACTACACTAGTGGGAGCTAGCTGCTAATTGGTACCTGCACATATTTGTCTCTTGTAATTGTCTAATTATGAGCCGGATTACAAGTCTATGAGCCAGATTACAAGTGGTGCGGTAAACCCATTGCGTACATACCACGCAAAATTTGACCGTACCGCTATTTGCACAGCACCGCCATAAACACCATAAAACTTTCTTTTCTTGTGCGGTATGGTGTAGTAAGCAACATACCACACAAAAACCAAGTTCCGACTTGGCGTGCGAGTGCATGTATTCCCTCAATGGAGAAAAAAAATGTAGGAAAAACACTAGTGATTGTGAAATCCATACCGCATTTTCTCATTCCCCATTGAAGTCTATAGAAAAAAGAAAGTTTTACAAAAACTTAACACCCTAACATAAACCCCTTGTCTAATAATCCCTAAACCGCCATCCCCCGACATCGCCAACACTAAATAAAGCAATTAACCCCTAAACTAAATTAACCCCTAAACTTCCATCCCACCACATCGCCAACACTAAATAAATGTATTAACCTCTAAACCGCCATCCCCATTACATCACCAACTCTAAATAAACCTATTAAAGCCTAAACCACAGCCCACCCACATCGCGACTACATTGATTAAACTATTAAATCCTAAACCTACCTCCCCCTAACTTTAAATTAAAGTTACAATATACTAACTACCTTAAAATAAATTAAAGGTTACATATAAAAAAAAAAAGACATAAACCCAAATTACCCCCCCCAAAAAAAATCCTATTCTAATACCCCCAGTTAAAAAACCCACCCCAAAATATAAAAAAAACTAATTTCTAAATAAACTACCAATAGCCCTTAAAAGGGCCTTATGTAGGGCATTGCCCTAAAGTTAACTACTCTTTTGCAAAGAAAATAAAGACATTACCCCCTAACATTACAAACCCCACCCTCACACTCCCCAAAATAAAAAAAACCTAACTAAAATAAAAACTAATCTACCCATTGCCCTGAAAAGGGCATTTGTATGGGCATTGCCCTTAAAAAGGCATTCAGATCTTTTTAAACCCATAAAAATAAAAAAGGCCAAATCTAAAAAAAAAAAAAAAAAAAAAACACCCCCAAACACTAACACTAACCCCCTATTTCTGAAGTCCGGCGATCCATCTTCACCCAGGCGATTCCATCTTCATCCGTTGCGGAACCATATTCTATCTTCTTGGTGGAGGCGGAGTTGTCAGCGGATGCGGAGCGGTCGGCAGAGGGGAGATGAAATCCTCTTCATGCAATTTTTTTTTCTTTTTTTCTTATAGAAATTACTTTTATTCTTCATGCAATTGTCCGTCGCACATTGAAGATAGAATGCAAGGTACCCCTTTTATATGGAGAAGGGGGTACCTTGCTTTCCTATTGGCTGAAACATTCAAATCAACCAATAGGATGAGAGCTGCTTAGATCCTATTGGCTGATTTGACTTTGATCAAATCAGTCAATAGGATGTAAGCCTGTAACAGAAACGGTGCACACTCAAAGATCAGTAAAATCGTCACCTTTTTTTACAGCTGTATAATGTGCTTCAGGTTAGTGTGCAACATAGATTTTTGCATTTTATACACAGTTTTAAATTTACACAAAAAAAATAAAAAATAAAAAAATATATATATATGGAAATCAGGAGACAGCACTCACTGGTCTTGACAATACTGGATTTATTCAGTGACGTTTCGGGGAATACACCCCTTCATCAGACCCTGGGTCTGATGAAGGGGTGTATTCCCCGAAACGTCACTGAATAAATCCAGTATTGTCAAGACCAGTGAGTGCTGTCTCCTGATTTCCATATTCTACACCATATTCTAGCACCCTGGCATTTGGAACTAAAGTGTTAGTGAGAGTGCACCTGCCAATACCTGCTGTATATATATATATATATATATATATATATATATATATATATATATATATATATATATATATATATATATATGAAAAAAAAAAACACTCAACAATAATATAGAGCAATGCAGCCACAGCAAAAAATGTAAATCTCCTGCTTTGTATCATACATCCTAACTTGAAGCACATTATACAGCTGTAAAAAAATGGGAAATATCACTGATCTGTGATGTGCACTGCTTCTGTCACAGGCTGTGAAAATACCTGAGCTCCAAGATGGCAGCCTCCAGTACATAGAGGCGGAGCTTCACTATCTGGCACATTGAAAAGAGCTGCAAGAACAGGATGAAATGCAATAACATACACCAAGATTACAAGTTGTGCACTAAACCTGGTGCGTAAGTAACGCAAATAAATGAGCGGTATTGCACTCTCCATAGCACTGCCGTTACAAGTTTCACAAAAATCTTCTTTTGTTGTGCGATATGGTGCGTTAAGCTTCATACAGCAAGTTTTCCCCCATAAACATCAATGGAGAGAAAGTGTTAGAAAAAAAACTAACACCTGCGATTGCGGAATGGTGATCGCTATAACGCATTCCCCATTGATGTCTATGGGGAAAGGAAAGTTATGTGAAAACCTAACACCCTAACATAAAACCCTAGTCCAAATACCGACACTAAATAAATATATTAAGCCCTAATCCGCCGCCCACCCGCATCGCTAAAACCTAAATAAACCTATTAACCCCTAAACCGCAGGCCCCCCACATCACAACACACTAAATTAAACTGTTAACCCCTAAACCTAACACCCCCTAACTTTAAATTAAAATTACAATATAACTACCTTAAAATAAATAAAAACCTACCTGTGAAATAAATAAAAAACTAAGATTAAACTATAAATTAACCTAACATTACTATTTAAAAAAAAATAAAAATAAAAAAAAAATAAATTACAATATTAAAAAATACTAACACTAGGAAAAGTAAAAAAAAAACCTAACATTACAAAAAACAAACAAACACTAAAATTACAAAAAATGTAAAAACCTAACATTACCAAAAAAACACACACTTGAGGCTCCATGTACTAAGCAGCGGGTGGACAGCCTCTCAACTCGTGAAGCAGTCCGCTCGTCTTCGATACACACGGGTAGCGGATCTGATGATCCGCTGCCTGTATGTATCATTACACACTCATCAGAGTATGTAATGCCCGTCCCTTCATTCGCGCGAAAATAAAATAACCTAAGTCTAAAAAAACCTAAGCTATCCATTGTCCCTAAAGGGGCATTTGCATGGGACAATCAGCTCTTTTGCATTCATATAAAAAAAGCCCACCCCAAAAAAAAAAAAAATAACACTAACCCCAGAAAATGTACTCACCATTCCTGAAGTCCAGACGGAGCAAAGTCTTCATCCAGGCGGCCAAGATTTTCTTCCAGGGTGGCATCATCTTCTATCTTATTCCCGGATGTGTGGAGCGTTCTTCGCCGATGTGCAGATTTGGAGCGCTGGTCCTCATCTGGAGCACTGGTCCCCTTCAGCTTGCATGCAAAATACCCCTTTTATATTGGGGTACCATTGCATTCCTATTGGCTGAAATTTTCAAATAAGCCTGTAGGATGAGAGCTGCTTAAATCATATTGGCTGTTGAAATGTTTGTTTGTTTTTGTAATGTTTTTTTTATGTTTATTTTATTTTTTTTAAATAGTAATGTTAGGTTAATTTATAGTTTAAACTTAGGTATTATTTATTTCACAGGTAAGTTTTTATTTATTTGAAGGTAGTTATATTATAAGTTTTATTTAAAGTTAGGGGGGTGTTAGGTTTAGGGGTTAATAGTTTAATTTAGTGTGTTGCGATGTGGGGCGCAGGCAGTTTAGGGGTTAATACGTTTCATATAGTAGTAGCGACATAGGGGCGGCGGTTTAGGGGTTAATAGGTTTATTATAGTAGTAGCGATATGGGTGGGCAATAGATTAGGGGTTTATAGGTTTATTATAGTTTTTGCAATGCGGGGGATAATGATTTAAGGGTTAATACTTTATTTTAGTGTTGGCGGTTGGTGGGTGGCGGATTAGGGGTTAATTGGTTTTATATAGTATTTGCGATGCTGTGGTTGGCGGTTTAGGGGTTAATAGTGTAGTTTATGGGTGTAAGTGTACTTTGTAACATTTTTGTTATGAGTTTTGTGAAATATTTTGTTCCGCAAAACCCATAACTACTGGTCTTTGATCGCGGAATGGATCGTGGCGGTATAAGTTATAACGCTAGCGTTATAGCCGGAAGAGAGTTGCGTAAAGGCTAAAATGCTAGTGGTATAGCTGTACCACCGCGACTTGTAATACGGGAGACCTGCATATTCCGTGCGCAATTATTCTGCAGTATAGCCATACTGCAAAACTTGTAATCTTGCTGATAAGGAGTATTAAACATTCTAGGGTAGTTGTGCCCAGCAAATTAATGTCCCTTTAAGGGATTAAAGGGACAGTATACTGTAAACGTGTTTTTCCCTTAATGTGTTTCCAGTGATTTGTTATACCAGCTGCAGAGTATAAAATGTATGAAAAATTGTGTTTTTAGGTTTATTTGTGTATATGAAATAGCTGGATTATTGCTTTTAAACCACAGCCTATTACAATGGGTTGAGCTTGCAGGTAATATCAAATCTCATTATATTATCACTTTGTGTACACACACTTGCCTCCTTATCTTATATTTGTCTGTAAACTAAAGCTCAATATATAAAGAGAACAATAGAAAATTCATATTTTATTACTATCCTACAAGCCACCGGGGGTGTAATTTCTTCTGCTGGCTGTGTTTACATAGGCTTATCAGTAGACTAGACTCCAGTATAAAAACTTTTAGTGTAGGCTGGGATTCCACAGGCTAAATCAGCTATTTCAAATACCAAAATATGGGTAAAGGAGCTACTTGTAAAAAATTTAATACACTCCAGCAGGTAAAATGGATCACTGGGAACAATTTAAAGGGGGGAAAATGCTGGGATAAACTGTCCCTTTAAGCTATGCAACAACAATCTCATTTATATATAGGGGGGTAGTTATCAACGTGTCTACTTTTCCTGCCTTCGCCGGCCCAATACGCCCGCCCAAGCTCGCCTCACATCGCCGCCGCGGACCTGCAAAAATTCGCCTAAGTTATCAAAAAAGCTGTCAAAAAGCCGCGCACCAAGTACGGGGCGATGAGCAGCGGACTGTGAGAGTTATCACTCATCCGATCTCGCTGCTCTTCGGCTTTTTTACAGCTTTCTTGCTAGCCTGTCACTAAGCACCCACACTATACTACACTGTTCTACCCCCTATACCGGTGCCCCCGGAGCCCCCCGCAACTAAATAAAGTTACTAACCCCTAAACCGCCACTCCTAGACCCTGCCGCAACTCTTATAAATGTATTAACCCCTAAACCGCCGCTCCTAGACCCCGCCGCAACTCTTATAAATGTATTAACCCCTAAACCGCCACTCCCGGACACCGCTGCCACCTACATTATACCTAGTAACCCCTATCCTGCCCCCTATACCGTCGCCCTCTATAATAAAGTTATTAACCCCTATCCTGCTGATCCCGCACCTCGCCGCAACTAAATAAATAGTTTAACCCCTAAACCGACGCTCCCTGACCCCGCCGCAACCTATATTAAATTTATAAACCCCTATCCTGCCCCCCCTACACCGTCGCCACCTATAATAAATTTATTAACCCCTATCCTGCCCCCCACTACACCGCCGCCACTGTAATAAATTTATTAACCCCTAAACCTAAGTCTAACACTAACCCTAACACCCCCCTAACTTAAATATTAATTAAATAAATCTAAATAATATTTCTATTATGAACTAAATTAATCCTATTTAAAACTAAATACTTACCTTTAAAATAAACCCTAATATAGCTACAAAATAAATAATAATTATATTGTAGCTATCTTAGGATTTATTTTTATTTTACAGGCAAATTTCAATTTATTTTAACTAGGTACAATAGCTATTAAATAGTTATTAACTATTTAATAGCTTACCTAGCTAAAATAAAGAGAAATTTACCTGTAAAATAAAAACTAACCTAAGTTACAATTAAACCTAACACTACACTATCATTAAATTAATTAAATAAATTAGCTACAAATAACTACAATTAAATACAATTGCATAAACTAACTAAAGTACAAAAAATAAAAAAGCTAAGTTACAAAAAATAAAAAAAATAAGTTACAAACATTTAAAAAATATTACAACAATTTTAAGCTACTTACACCTAATCTAAGCCCCCTAATAAAATAACAAACCCCCCCAAAATAAAAAAATGCCCTACCCTATTCTAAATTTAAAAAGTTCAAAGCTCTTTTATCTTACCAGCCCTTAAAAGGGCCTTTTGTGGGGCATGCCCCAAAGAATTCAGCTCTTTTGCCTGTAAAAGAAAAATACAACCCCCCCCAACATTAAAACCCACCACCCACATACCCCTAATCTAACCCAAACCCCCCTTAAAATAACCTAAGACTAATCCCCTGAAGATCATCCTACCTTGAGTCGTCTTCACTCAGCCGAGCAGCGATGGAACCGAAGAGGAGACCCGGAGCGGCAGAAGTTATCCTCCAAGGGGTGCTGAAGAAATCTTCCATCCGATTGAGCTCGCATTCTATTGGCTGATCGGAACAGCCAATAGTTAGTGTTAGACTTAGGTTTAGGGGTTAATAAATTTATTACAGTGGCGGCGGTGTAGTGGGGGGCAGGATAGGGGTTAATAAATGTATTATAGGTGGCGATGGTGTAGGGGGGGCAGATTAGGGGTTAATACATTTAATATAGGTTGCGGCAGGGTCCGGGAGCAGCGGTTTAGGGGTTAAACTATTTATTAAGTTGCGGCGAGGTGCGGGATCAGCAGGATAGGGGTTAATAACTTTATTATAGAGGGCGGCGGTATAGGGGGGGCAGGATAGGGGTTACTAGGTATAATGTAGGTGGCGGTGGGCTCCGGGAGCGGCGGTTTACGGGTTAATATGTTTATTATAGCTTGCGATGGGCTCCGGGAGCGGCGGTTTAGGGGGTAATAACTTTATTTAGTTGCGGCGGTGTAAGGGGGACAGATTAGTGGTGTTTAGACTCGGGGTACATGTTAGGGTGTTAGGTGCAGACATCTCCCATAGGAATCAATGGGATATCTGGCAGCAGCGAACTTGTACTTTCGCTATGGTCAGATTCCCATTGATTCCTATGGGATCCGCCGCCTCCAGGGCGGCGGTTTGAAAACCAGGTATGCTGGGCCGGAAAAGTGCAGAGCGTACCTGCTAGTTTTTTGATAACTAGCAAAAGTAGTCAGATTCTGCCGAACTTGTGTGCGGAACATCTGGAGTGACATAAGAATCGATCTGTGTCGGACTGAGTCCGGCGGATCGAAGTTTACGTCAAAAAATTCTTCTTTTGCCGGTCTCTAGCCTTTGATAACTAAGGCGAATCAGCCTCGCCACAAATACGCTGCGGAATTCCAGCGTATTTGAGGTTGACGGCTTGATAACTAGGCCCATAGTCACTGCTTATGTAAAGCTGTCTCTACATTGTTTTTATGTGTCACTAGACAAAGTATAATAGTGCAAACAGGTACCCACAAACAAAGTAATGCAGATGATTAGATAAAAAACAGTGAACTAATTGTGTTTGGATGCACAGATGTACTACCACAGTAAATTCTTTTATTTAATTTTGCTTGCGATTGAGGGATTTTTCTCTTGCATTTTTTCTCAACATTACTTGTATTGAGGCAGATATATATATACATTCAGCTGGAATAAGAATGAGAAACCTTCTGTTGTATGTTGCATATAAGATATATGAACAGTATCAGATGAGCATAAAGTCCAAAACCCGGGACCCTAAAACAGCCACACAATGCAAGCTCTTAATCCAACAAACTGGGAACAAATGAAGGGTGCACAGCTTATGTAATCACCCTAGACATATACAAAACATGGAAGGGGACTGAACTCTCAGACTGGACTGGGTACACATCCCTTGATATATATATAAACTTTGCAATTTTCATTGTTTATTTTGTCCCCTTTTCCTGTAATTCCATGCTGAATTTGTAAAATTTCCTGTTAGAAAAAGAAGTGTAGACCACTGTTATATTACACACAGCCATTGGCTGCACACTCTAGTGACCTATTTATAACTAGTGATGTCGCGAATAGTTTGCCGGCAAATAGTTCCCGGCGAACATATCATGTTTGCGTTCGCCGCAAAGGGCGAACATATGCGATGTTCGATCCGCCCCTATTTGTCATCATTGAGTAATACTTTGACCATCTACCTCACAGTCAGAAGACAAATTCCAGCCAATCAGCAGCAGACACTCCCTCCCAGACCCTCCTACCTCCTGGACAGCATCCATTTTAGATTCATTTGGAAGCTGCATTCTTAGGGAGAGGAGGGACAGTGTAGCTGCTGCTGATTAATAGGGAAATCTATAGCTAGGCTAGTGTATTCAGTGTCCACTACAGTCCTGAAGGATCTCTGCTGTAAGGACAGCACCCGAAAAAGCCCTTTTTAGGGCTGCTTTTTATTTCCCTGTGTAATCTAATTGCAGTTGCCTGCCTGCCAGCGTGTGTGTCAGGCTCACAGCCTATACTGTGCCCACTTGCCCAGTGCCACCCCTCTGGTGTAACAGTAGTGTAAATTAAAAAAAAAAAAAAACTTTTTTTACTGTGAAACATCAGTCTGCTTGTGTAATCTAATTGCTGTTGCCTGCCTGCAAGCGTGTGTGCCAGGCCCACTTGCCCAGTGCTACCACTCATATCTGGTGTAACAGTAGTGTAAATTTAAAAAAACAAACTTTTATGACTGTGAAATATCAGTCTGCTAGTGTAATCTAATTGCAGTTGCCTGCCTGCCAGCGTGTGTGCAAGGCCCACTTGCCCAGTGCCACCACTCATATCTGGTGTAACAGTAGTGTAAATTTAAAAAAAAAAACTTTTTTGACTGTGAAACATCAGTCTGCTAGAGTAATCTAATTGCAATTGCCTGCCTGCCAGCATGTGTGCCAGGCTCACAGCGTATACTGTGCCCACTTGCCCAGTGCCACCACTCATATCTGGTGTAATAGTAGGGTAAATTAAAAAAAACAAAACTTTTTTGACTGTGAAATATCAGTCTGCTTGTGTACTCTAATTGCAGTTGCCTGCCTGCCAGCGTGTGTGCCAGGCCCACTTACCCAGTGCCACCACTCATATCTGGTGTAACAGTAGTGTAAATTTAAAAAAAAAACTTTTTTGACTGTGAAACATCAGTATACTAGTGTATTAAAATTGCAGTTGCCTGCCTGCCAGCGTGTGTGCCAGGCTCACAGCGTATACTGTGCCCACTTGCCCAGTGCCACCACTCATATCTGGTGTAACAGTAGTGTAAATTTAAAAAAAAAAAAAATTTGACTGTGAAACATCAGTCTGCTAGTGTAATCGAATTGCAGTTGCCTGCCTGCCAGCGTGTGTGCCAGGTTCACAGTGTATACTGTGCCCACTTGCCCAGTGCCACCACTCATATCTGGTGTAACAGTAGTGTAAATTTTAAAAAAAAACTTTTTTGACTGTGAAACATCAGTCTGCTTGTGTAATCTAATTGTAGTTGCCTGCCTGCCAGCGTGTGTGCCAGGCTCATGGCGTATACTGTGCCCACTTGCCCAGTGCCACCACTCATATCTTGTTTAATAGTAGTGTAAGCGTACATTTAAAAAAACTAAAAACTTTTTGGACTGTGAAACATCAGTCTGCTTTTTTGTGTCAGGCTCACAGCGTATACTGTGCCCACTTGCCCAGTGCCACCACTCATATCTTGTTTAATAGTAGTGTAAGTGTACATTTAAAAAAAAAAAATTTTTGGACCGTGAAACATCAGTCTGCTTTTTTGTGTCAGGTTCACAGCGTATACTGTGCCCACTTGCCCAGTGCCACCACTCATATCTTGTTTAATAGTAGTGTAAGCGTACATTTAAAAAAACTAAAAACTTTTTGGACTGTGAAACATCAGTCTGCTTTTTTGTGTCAGGCTCACAGAGTATACTGTGCCCACTTGCCCAGTGCCACCACTCATATCTTGTTTAATAGTAGTGTAAGTGTACATTTAAAAAAATAAAAACTTTTTGGACTGTGAAACATCAGTCTGCTTTTTTGTGTCAGGCTCACAGCGTATACTGTGCCCACTTGCCCAGTGGCACCACTCTGGTGTAACAGTAGTGTAAATTAAAAAAAACAACAACTTTTTTTACTGTGAAACATCAGTCTGCTTGTGTAATCTAATTGCTGTTGCCTGCCTGCCAGCGTGTGTGCCAGGCCCACTTGCCCAGTGCCACCACTCATATCTGGTGTAACAGTAGGGTAAATTAAAAAAAAAAAAAAACTTTTTTGACTGTGAAACATCAGTCTGCTTGTGTAATCTAATTGCAGTTGCCTGCCTGCCAGCGTGTGTGCAAGGCCCACTTGCCCAGTGCTACCACTCATATCTGGTGTAACAGTAGTGTAAATTTAAAAAAAAAACTTTTTTGACTGTGAAACATCAGTCTACTAGTGTAATCTAATTGCAGTTGCCTGCCTGTCAGCGTGTGTGCCAGGCTCACAGCGTATACTCTGCCCACTTGCCCAGTGCCACCACTCATATCTGGTGTAACAGTAGTGTAAATTTAAAAAAAAAAAAACTTTTTCGACTGTGAAACATCAGTCTGCTAGTGTAATTGAATTGCAGTTGCCTGCCTGCCAGCGTGTGTGCCAGGTTCACAGCGTATACTGTGCCCACTTGCCCAGTGCCACCACTCATATCTGGTGTAACAGTAGTGTAAATTTAAAAAAAAAACGTTTTTGACTGTGAAACATCAGTCTGCTTGTGCAATCTAATTGCAGTTGCCTGCCTGCCAGCGTGTGTGCCAGGCTCACAGCGTATACTGTGCCCACTTGCCCAGTGCCACCACTCATATCTGGTGTAACAGTAGTGTAAATTTAAAAAAAAAACGTTTTTGACTGTGAAATATCAGTCTGCTTGTGTACTCTAATTGCAGTTGCCTGCCTGCCAGCGTGTGTGCCAGGCCCACTTACCCAGTGCCACCACTCATATCTGGTGTAACAGTAGTGTAAATTTAAAAAAAAAACTTTTTTGACTGTGAAACATCAGTATACTAGTGTATTAAAATTGCAGTTGCCTGCCTGCCAGCATGTGTGCCAGGCTCACAGCGTATACTGTGCCCACTTGCCCAGTGCCACCACTCATATCTGGTGTAACAGTAGTGTAAATTTAAAAAAAAAAAAAATTTGACTGTGAAACATCAGTCTGCTAGTGTAATCGAATTGCAGTTGCCTGCCTGCCAGCGTGTGTGCCAGGTTCACAGCGTATACTGTGCCCACTTGCCCAGTGCCACCACTCATATCTTGTTTAATAGTAGTGTAAGCGTACATTTAAAAAAACTAAAAACTTTTTGGACTGTGAAACATCAGTCTGCTTTTTTGTGTCAGGCTCACAGCGTATACTGTGCCCACTTGCCCAGTGCCACCACTCATATCTTGTTTAATAGTAGTGTAAGTGTACATTTAAAAAAATAAAAACTTTTTGGACTGTGAAACATCAGTCTGCTTTTTTGTGTCAGGCTCACAGCGTATACTGTGCCCACTTGCCCAGTGGCACCACTCTGGTGTAACAGTAGTGTAAATTAAAAAAAACAACAACTTTTTTTACTGTGAAACATCAGTCTGCTTGTGTAATCTAATTGCTGTTGCCTGCCTGCCAGCGTGTGTGCCAGGCCCACTTGCCCAGTGCCACCACTCATATCTGGTGTAACAGTAGGGTAAATTAAAAAAAAAAAAAACTTTTTTGACTGTGAAACATCAGTCTGCTTGTGTAATCTAATTGCAGTTGCCTGCCTGCCAGCGTGTGTGCAAGGCCCACTTGCCCAGTGCTACCACTCATATCTGGTGTAACAGTAGTGTAAATTTAAAAAAAAAACTTTTTTGACTGTGAAACATCAGTCTACTAGTGTAATCTAATTGCAGTTGCCTGCCTGTCAGCGTGTGTGCCAGGCTCACAGCGTATACTCTGCCCACTTGCCCAGTGCCACCACTCATATCTGGTGTAACAGTAGTGTAAATTTAAAAAAAAAAAAACTTTTTCGACTGTGAAACATCAGTCTGCTAGTGTAATTGAATTGCAGTTGCCTGCCTGCCAGCGTGTGTGCCAGGTTCACAGCGTATACTGTGCCCACTTGCCCAGTGCCACCACTCATATCTGGTGTAACAGTAGTGTAAATTTAAAAAAAAAAACGTTTTTGACTGTGAAACATCAGTCTGCTTGTGCAATCTAATTGCAGTTGCCTGCCTGCCAGCGTGTGTGCCAGGCTCACAGCGTATACTGTGCCCACTTGCCCAGTGCCACCACTCATATCTGGTGTAACAGTAGTGTAAATTTAAAAAAAAAACGTTTTTGACTGTGAAATATCAGTCTGCTTGTGTACTCTAATTGCAGTTGCCTGCCTGCCAGCGTGTGTGCCAGGCCCACTTACCCAGTGCCACCACTCATATCTGGTGTAACAGTAGTGTAAATTTAAAAAAAAAACTTTTTTGACTGTGAAACATCAGTATACTAGTGTATTAAAATTGCAGTTGCCTGCCTGCCAGCGTGTGTGCCAGGCTCACAGCGTATACTGTGCCCACTTGCCCAGTGCCACCACTCATATCTGGTGTAACAGTAGTGTAAATTAAAAAAAAAAAAAAATTTGACTGTGAAACATCAGTCTGCTAGTGTAATCGAATTGCAGTTGCCTGCCTGCCAGCGTGTGTGCCAGGTTCACAGCGTATACTGTGCCCACTTGCCCAGTGCCACCACTCATATCTGGTGTAACAGTAGTGTAAATTTAAAAAAAAAACTTTTTTGACTGTGAAACATCAGTCTGCTTGGGTAATCTAATTGTAGTTGCCTGCCTGCCAGCGTGTGTGCCAGGCTCATGGCGTATACTGTGCCCACTTGCCCAGTGCCACCACTCATATCTTGTTTAATAGTAGTGTAAGTGTACATTTAAAAAAAAAAAAAATTTTGGACCGTGAAACATCAGTCTGCTTTTTTGTGTCAGGTTCACAGCGTATACTGTGCCCACTTGCCCAGTGCCACCACTCATATCTTGTTTAATAGTAGTGTAAGCGTACATTTAAAAAAACTAAAAACTTTTTGGACTGTGAAACATCAGTCTGCTTTTTTGTGTCAGGCTCACAGAGTATACTGTGCCCACTTGCCCAGTGCCACCACTCATATCTTGTTTAATAGTAGTGTAAGTGTACATTTAAAAAAATAAAAACTTTTTGGACTGTGAAACATCAGTCTGCTTTTTTGTGTCAGGCTCACAGCGTATACTGTGCCCACTTGCCCAGTGGCACCACTCTGGTGTAACAGTAGTGTAAATTAAAAAAAACAACAACTTTTTTTACTGTGAAACATCAGTCTGCTTGTGTAATCTAATTGCTGTTGCCTGCCTGCCAGCGTGTGTGCCAGGCCCACTTGCCCAGTGCCACCACTCATATCTGGTGTAACAGTAGGGTAAATTTAAAAAAACAAACTTTTTTGACTGTGAAACATCAGTCTGCGTGTAATCTAATTGCAGTTGCCTGCCTGCCAGCGTGTGTGCAAGGCCCACTTGCCCAGTGCTACCACTCATATCTGGTGTAACAGTAGTGTAAATTTAAAAAAAAAACTTTTTTGACTGTGAAACATCAGTCTACTAGTGTAATCTAATTGCAGTTGCCTGCCTGTCAGCGTGTGTGCCAGGCTCACAGCGTATACTCTGCCCACTTGCCCAGTGCCACCACTCATATCTGGTGTAACAGTAGTGTAAATTTAAAAAAAACAAAACTTTTTCGACTGTGAAACATCAGTCTGCTAGTGTAATTGAATTGCAGTTGCCTGCCTGCCAGCGTGTGTGCCAGGTTCACAGCGTATACTGTGCCCACTTGCCCAGTGCCACCACTCATATCTGGTGTAACAGTAGTGTAAATTTAAAAAAAAAACGTTTTTGACTGTGAAACATCAGTCTGCTTGTGCAATCTAATTGCAGTTGCCTGCCTGCCAGCGTGTGTGCCAGGCTCACGGCGTATACTGTGCCCACTTGCCCAGTGACACCACTCATATCTTGTTTAATAGTAGTGTAAGTGTACATTTAAAAAAAAATCATTTTTGGACCGTGAAACATCAGTCTGCTTTTTTGTGTCAGGTTCACAGCGTATACTGTGCCCACTTGCCCAGTGCCACCACTCATATCTTGTTTAATAGTAGTGTAAGTGTACATTTAAAAAAATAAAAACTTTTTGGACTGTGAAACATCAGTCTGCTTTTTTGTGTCAGGCTCACAGCGTATACTGTGCCCACTTGCCCAGTGCCACCACTCATATCTTGTTTAATAGTAGTGTAAGTGTACATTTAAAAAAAACAAAACGTTTTGGACTGTGAAACATCAGCCTGCTTGTGTAATCTAATTGCAGTTGCCTGCCTGCCAGCGTGTGTGCCAGGCTCACGGCATATACTGTGCCCACTTGCTTAGTGCCACCACTCATATCTTGTTTAATAGTAGTGTAAGTGTACATTTAAAAAAATAAAATAATTTTGGACTGTGAAACATCAGTCTGCTTTTTTGTGTCAGGCTCACAGTGTATACTGTGCCCACTTGCCCAGTGCCACCACTCATATCTTGTTTAATAGTAGTGTAAGTGTACATTTAAAAAAAACAAAAAACTTTTTGGACTGTGAAACATCAGTCTGCTTTTTTGTGTCAGGCTGACAGCGTATACTGTGCCCACTTGCCCAGTGCCACCACTCATATCTTGTTTAATAGTAGTAAGTGTACATTTAAAAACAAAAAAAACTTTTTGGACTGTGAAACATCAGTCTGCTTTTTTTTGTCAAGCTCACAAAGTATACTGTGCCCACTTGCCCAGTGCCACCACTCATATCTTGTTTAATAGTAGTGTAAGTGTACATTTAAAAAAATAAAAGTTTTTTGGACTGTGAAACATCAGTCTGCTTTTTTGTGTCAGGCTCACAGCGTATACTGTGCCCACTTGCCCAGTGCTACCACTCATATCTTGTTTAATAGTAGTGTAAGTGTACATTTAAAAAAATAAAAGCTTTTTGGACTGTGAAACATCAGCCTGCTTGTGTAATCTAATTGCAGTTGCCTGCCTGCCAGCGTGTGTGCCAGGCTCACGGCATATACTGTGCCCACTTGCCCAGTGCCACCACTCATATCTTGTTTAATAGTAGTGTAAGTGTACATTTAAAAAAATAAAAAAATTTTGGACTGTGAAACATCAGTCTGCTTTTTTGTGTCAGGCTCACAGTGTATACTGTGCCCACTTGCCCAGTGCCACCACTCATATCTTGTTTAATAGTAGTGTAAGTGTACATTTAAAAAAAACAAAAAACTTTTTGGACTGTGAAACATCAGTCTGCTTTTTTGTGTCAGGCTGACAGCGTATACTGTGCCCACTTGCCCAGTGCCACCACTCATATCTTGTTTAATAGTAGTAAGTGTACATTTAAAAACAAAAAAAACTTTTTGGACTGTGAAACATCAGTCTGCTTTTTTGTGTCAGGCTCACAAAGTATACTGTGCCCACTTGCCCAGTGCCACCACTCATATCTTGTTTAATAGTAGTGTAAGTGTACATTTAAAAAAATAAAAGTTTTTTGGACTGTGAAACATCAGTCTGCTTTTTTGTGTCAGGCTCACAGCGTATACTGTGCCCACTTGCCCAGTGCCACCACTCATATCTTGTTTAATAGTAGTGTAAGTGTACATTTAAAAAAATAAAAGCTTTTTGGACTGTGAAACATCAGTCTGCTTTTTTGTGTCAGGCTCACAGCGTATATTGTGCCCACTTGCCCAGTGGCACCACTCATATCTTGTTTAATAGTAGTGTAAGTGTACATTTAAAAAAATAAAAGCTTTTTGGACTGTGAAACATCAGTCTGCTTTTTTGTGTCAGGCTCACAGCGTATATTGTGCCCACTTGCCCAGTGGCACCACTCATAACATAATTTATGTAAGAACTTACCTGATAAATTCATTTCTTTCATATTAGCAAGAGTCCATGAGCTAGTGACGTATGGGATATACATTCCTACCAGGAGGGGCAAAGTTTCCCAAACCTCAAAATGCCTATAAATACACCCCTCACCACACCCACAATTCAGTTTAACGAATAGCCAAGAAGTGGGGTGATAAAAAAGTGCGAAAGCATATAAAATAAGGAATTGGAATAATTGTGCTTTATACAAAATCATAACCACCACAAAAAAAGGGCGGGCCTCATGGACTCTTGCTAATATGAAAGAAATGAATTTATCAGGTAAGTTCTTACATAAATTATGTTTTCTTTCATGTAATTAGCAAGAGTCCATGAGCTAGTGACGTATGGGATAATGACTACCCAAGATGTGGATCTTTCCACACAAGAGTCACTAGAGAGGGAGGGATAAAATAAAGACAGCCAATTCCTGCTGAAAATAATCCACACCCAAAAATAAAGTTTAACGAAAAACATAAGCAGAAGATTCAAACTGAAACCGCTGCCTGAAGTACTTTTCTACCAAAAACTGCTTCAGAAGAAGAAAATACATCAAAATGGTAGAATTTAGTAAAAGTATGCAAAGAGGACCAAGTTGCTGCTTTGCAAATCTGGTCAACCGAAGCTTCATTCCTAAACGCTCAGGAAGTAGAAACTGACCTAGTAGAATGAGCTGTAATTCTCTGAGGCGGAGTTTTACCCGACTCAACATAGGCAAGATGAATTAAAGATTTCAACCAAGATGCCAAAGAAATGGCACAAGCTTTCTGGCCTTTTCTAGAACCGGAAAAGATAACAAATAAACTAGAAGTCTTACGGAAAGATTTCGTAGCTTCAACATAATATTTCAAAGCTCTAACAACATCCAAAGAATGCAACGATTTCTCCTTAGAATTCTTAGGATTAGGACATAATGAAGGAACCACAATTTCTCTACTAATGTTGTTGGAATTCACAACTTTAGGTAAAAATTCAAAAGAAGTTCGCAACACCGCCTTATCCTGATGAAAAATCAGAAAAGGAGACTCACAAGAAAGAGCAGATAATTCAGAAACTCTTCTGGCAGAAGAGATGGCCAAAAGGAACAAAACTTTCCAAGAAAGTAATTTAATGTCCAATGAATGCATAGGTTCAAACGGAGGAGCTTGAAGAGCTCCCAGAACCAAATTCAAACTCCAAGGAGGAGAAATTGACTTAATAACAGGTTTTATACGAACCAAAGCTTGTACAAAACAATGAATATCAGGAAGAATAGCAATCTTTCTGTGAAAAAGAACAGAAAGAGCAGAGATTTGTCCTTTCAAAGAACTTGCGGACAAACCCTTATCTAAACCATCCTGAAGAAACTGTAAAATTCTCGGTATTCTAAAAGAATGCCAAGAAAAATGATGAGAAAGACACCAAGAAATATAAGTCTTCCAGACTCTATAATATATCTCTCGAGATACAGATTTACGAGCCTGTAACATAGTATTAATCACAGAGTCAGAGAAACCTCTTTGACCAAGAATCAAGCATTCAATCTCCATACCTTTAAATTTAAGGATTTCAGATCCTGATGGAAAAAAGGACCTTGTGACAGAAGGTCTGGTCTTAACAGAAGAGTCCACGGTTGGCAAGAGGCCATCCGGACAAGATCCGCATACCAAAACCTGTGAGGCCATGCCGGAGCTACCAGCAGAACAAACGAGCATTCCTTCAGAATCTTGGAGATTACTCTTGGAAGAAGAACTAGAGGTGGAAAGATATAGGCAGGATGATACTTCCAAGGAAGTGATAATGCATCCACTGCCTCCGCCTGAGGATCCCGGGATCTGGACAGATACCTGGGAAGTTTCTTGTTTAGATGGGACGCCATCAGATCTATTTCTGGAAGTTCCCACATTTGAACAATCTGAAGAAATACCTCTGGGTGAAGAGACCATTCGCCCGGATGCAACGTTTGGCGACTGAGATAATCCGCTTCCCAATTGTCTATACCTGGGATATGAACCGCAGAGATTAGACAGGAGCTGGATTCCGCCCAAACCAAAATTCGAGATACTTCTTTCATAGCCAGAGGACTGTGAGTCCCTCCTTGATGATTGATGTATGCCACAGTTGTGACATTGTCTGTCTGAAAACAAATGAACGATTCTCTCTTCAGAAGAGGCCAAAACTGAAGAGCTCTGAAAATTGCACGGAGTTCCAAAATATTGATCGGTAATCTCACCTCCTGAGATTCCCAAACTCCTTGTGCCGTCAGAGATCCCCACACAGCTCCCCAACCTGTGAGACGTGCATCTGTTGAAATTACAGTCCAGGTCGGAAGCACAAAAGAAGCCCCCTGAATTAAACGATGGTGATCTGTCCACCATGTTAGAGAGTGACGAACAATCGGTTTTAAAGATATTAATTGAGATATCTTCGTGTAATCCTTGCACCATTGCTTCAGCATACAGAGCTGAAGAGGTCGCATGTGAAAACGAGCAAAGGGGATCGCGTCCGATGCAGCAGTCATAAGACCTAGAATTTCCATGCATAAGGCTACCGAAGGGAATGATTGTGACTGAAGGTTTCGACAAGCTGCAATCAATTTTAGACATCTCTTGTCTGTTAAAGACAGAGTCATGGACACTGAATCCATCTGGAAACCCAGAAAGGTTACCCTTGTCTGAGGAATCAAATAACTTTTTGGTAAATTGATCCTCCAACCATGATCTTGAAGAAACAACACAAGTCGATTCGTATGAGATTCTGCTAAATGTAAAGACTGAGCAAGTACCAAGATATCGTCCAAATAAGGAAATACCACAATACCCTGTTCTCTGATTACAGACAGAAGGGCACCGAGAACCTTTGTAAAAATTCTTGGAGCTGTAGCTAGGCCAAACGGCAGAGCCACAAACTGGTAATGCTTGTCCAGAAAAGAGAATCTCAGGAACTGATAATGATCTGGATGAATCGGAATATGCAGATATGCATCCTGTAAATCTATTGTGGACATATAATTCCCTTGCTGAACAAAAGGCAAGATAGTCCTTACAGTTACCATCTTGAACGTTGGTATTCTTACATAACGATTCAATATTTTTAGATCCAGAACTGGTCTGAAGGAATTCTCCTTCTTTGGTACAATGAAGAGATTTGAATAAAACCCCATCCCCTGTTCCGGAACTGGAACTGGCATAATTACTCCAGTCAACTCTAGATCTGAAACACATTTCAGAAATGCTTGAGCTTTTACTGGATTTACTGGGACACGGGAAAGAAAAAATCTCTTTGCAGGAGGTCTCATCTTGAAACCAATTCTGTACCCTTCTGAAACAATGCTCTGAATCCAAAGATTGTGAACAGAATTGATCCAAATTTCCTTGAAAAAACGTAACCTGCCCCCTACCAGCTGAGCTGGAATGAGGGCCGCACCTTCATGTGGACTTAGAAGCAGGCTTTGCCTTTCTAGCTGGCTTGGATTTATTCCAGACTGGAGATGGTTTCCAAACTGAAACTGCTCCTGAGGATGAAGGATCAGGCTTTTGTTCTTTGTTGAAACAAAAGGAACGAAAACGATTATTAGCCCTGCTTTTACCTTTAGATTTTTTATCCTGTGGTAAAAAAGTTCCTTTCCCACCAGTAACAGTTGAAATAATGGAATCCAACTGAGAACCAAATAATTTGTTACCCTGGAAAGAAATGGAAAGTAAAGTTGATTTAGAAGCCATATCAGCATTCCAAGTTTTAAGCCATAAAGCTCTTCTAGCTAAAATAGCTAGAGACATAAACCTGACATCAACTCTGATAATATCAAAAATGGCATCACAGATAAAATTATTAGCATGCTGTAGAAGAATAATAATATCATGAGAATCATGATGTGTTACTTGTTGCGCTAAAATTTCCAACCAGAAAGTTGAAGCTGCAGCAACATCAGCCAAAGATATAGCAGGTCTAAGAAGATTACCTGAACACAGATAAGCTTTTCTTAGAAAGGATTCAATTTTCCTATCTAAAGGATCCTTAAACGAAGTACCATCTGACGTAGGAATAGTAGCACGTTTAGCAAGTGTATAAATAGCCCCATCAACTTTAGGGATTTTGTCCCAAAATTCTAATCTGTCAGACGGCACAGGATATAATTGCTTAAAATGTTTAGAAGGAGTAAATGAATTACCCAATTTATCCCATTCTTTGGAAATTACTGCAGAAATAGCATTAGGAACAGGAAAAACTTCTGGAATAACCACAGGAGCTTTAAATACCTTATCCAAACGTTTAGAATTAGTATCAAGAGGACCAGAATCCTCTATTTCTAAAGCAATTAGTACTTCTTTAAGTAAAGAACGAATAAATTCCATTTTAAATAAATATGAAGATTTATCAGCGTCAACCTCTGAGACAGAATCCTCTGAACCAGAAGAGTCATCAGAATCAGAATGATGATGTTCATTTAAAAATTCATCTGTAGGGAGAGAAGTTTTAAAAGATTTTTTACGTTTACTAGAAGGAGAAATAACAGACATAGTCTTCTTTATGGATTCAGAAACAAAATCTCTTATATTATCAGGAACATTCTGCACCTTAGATGTTGAAGGAACTGCAACAGGCAATGGTACTTTACTAAAGGAAATATTATCTGCTTTAACAAGTTTGTCATGACAATCAATACAAACAACAGCTGGAGGAATAGCTACCAAAAGTTTACAGCAGATACACTTAGCTTTGGTAGATCCAGCACTAGACAGCGATTTTCCTGTAGTATCTTCTGACTCAGATGCAACGTGAGACATCTTGCAATATGTAAGAGAAAAAACAACATATATATATAAAGCAAAATTGATCAAATTCCTTAAATGACAGTTTCAGGAATGGGAAAAAATGCCAAAGAACAAGCTTCTAGCAACCAGAAGCAATGAAAAATGAGACTTAAATAATGTGGAGACAAAAGCGACGCCCATATTTTTCGCGCCAATAAGACGCCCACATTATTTGGCGCCTAAATGCTTTTTGGCGCCAAAATGACGCCACATCCGGAACGCCGACATTTTTGGCGCAAAATAACGTCAAAAAATGACGCAACTTCCGGCGACACGTATGACGCCGGAAACGGAAACAAATTTTTTTTTTTTTTTTTTTGTTTTGCGCCAAAAAAGTCCGTGCCAAGAATGACGCAATAAAATGAAGCATTTCAGCCCCCGCGAGCCTAACAGCCCACAGGGAAGAGTCAAATTTTTGAAGGTAAGAAAAAATGATTAAATCAAATGCATTATCCCAAATATGAAACTGACTGTCTGAAAATAAGGAAAGTTGAACATTCTGAGTCAAGGCAAATAAATGTTTGAATACATATATTTAGAACTTTATAAACAAAGTGCCCAACCATAGCTTAGAGTGTCACAGAAAATAAGATTTACTTACCCCAGGACACTCATCTACATGTTTGTAGAAAGCCAAACGAGTACTGAAACGAGAATCAGCAGAGGTAATGGTATATATAAGAGTATATCGTCGATCTGAAAAGGGAGGTAAGAGATGAATCTCTACTACCGATAACAGAGAACCTATGAAATAGACCCCGTAGAAGGAGATCACTGCATTCAAATAGGCAATACTCTCCTCACATCCCTCTGACATTCACTGCACGCTGAGAGGAAAACCGGGCTCCAACTTGCTGCGGAGCGCATATCAACGTAGAATCTAGCACAAACTTACTTCACCACCTCCATCGGAGGCAAAGTTTGTAAAACTGAATTGTGGGTGTGGTGAGGGGTGTATTTATAGGCATTTTGAGGTTTGGGAAACTTTGCCCCTCCTGGTAGGAATGTATATCCCATACGTCACTAGCTCATGGACTCTTGCTAATTACATGAAAGAAATCTTGTTTAATAGTAGTGTAAGTGTACATTTAAAAAAAATGACAGGCAGAGGCAGGCCACCCCGCAGGTGCCGTCGTGGTCATGGTGCTGTGATTCCCTTTGGCCCTAGAATAAAGCCCAGTGTTCAGAGGCCACGTACCATGAACTCGAAAAGTTCTGAGGACATAGTTGACTTTTTAACACAGGACACACAATCTTCTATAGCTTCCGCTCCGAACCTTGATGCACAATCCTCCTCCAGCTTAGCTTCGGGCAGCACCTCTCAAGTTACCACTCGCCCGCCTGCCACCACGACCAACACTAGCACCACAGCCGCTTCACTTGATCTGTCAGAGGAGTTATTTACACATCAGTTGGAAGAAATTAGTGATGCGCAACCGTTATTGCCAGAGGATGTAGATAAGAGGGATATGTCCCAGTCAGGCAGCATTACACACATGGACGTACGGTGTGATGATGATGATGTTGTACACGCTGCGGGAGTTTGGTCTGTCACTGTGAAGTGGGCGTAACCCTTACACTACCTGATCGATACAGCATCATACCTGATGTTTTAAAGCACGTTATTCCAAACAATTTAGGAATGTTATGTGATTTATGCCCTTTATGGATTAAAACCAGACTCTGCATTAACTATGTAATTTTCCATGGGAGTTTTGCCATGGATCCCCCTCCGGCAGGCCACAGTCCAGGTGTTAGTCCCCTTGAAACAACTTTCCCATCACTATTGTGGCCAGAAAGAGTCCCTGTGAGTTTTAAAATTCGCCTGCCCATTGAAGTCAATGGGGGTTCGCCGGTTCGCAAACTTTTGCAGGAGTTCGCGTTAGTAGTTCGCGAACTCAAATTTTTAGGTTTGTGACATAACTAACTGCCTCTAACTGGCAACAACAGAGAAAAGTAACCTAAGTTACAACATGGCAGCTCCCATTGTTTTATAGACACTAAACTTTACACTTATTTTGTCAATATTAAAACAACTAATGAAACTTTAAAAAAATACAGCTAAATGTTATTGTCTTTTTTATGATTGCATCATTCTATCTAGCATTTATTTAAATCATGATATGATATAGGAGAATATGGTTGTCTATATTGTTAATTTAAATGCAGGGTGGTTTATATTCAATGAGAAACGATTGGCTTGAGTTTAATGGCTATATCCAGCCTCTATATATATATATATATATATATATATATATATATATATATATATATATATATATATATATATATATAATTAGTAAATTTCCTAAATTAGATAATGTAAAAAAAGTGCAAATATTGATTACATTTATAATAAATAAAAACAGTCTTTTTATATGTATCCATTGACACTTTACTTACAATACACTTCTGCTTCGAGTGAATGTATTGACAGTGCAATTTGCTAGGTATGACAAATGTTATTGAATGTTTTCTAATGTTGCTTTAGTTTCCAAGTGTTCATAATTAGATACAATATTTGGATTGTAAAATTTGATTTACAGGAAAAGTTAAAGGGGCAGAGTCTAGCCTAAAATAAACTTTCATGATTTAGATATAGAATGTAATTTTAAACAATTTTCCAATTTATTTTTATCACCAATTTTGCTTTGTTCTCTTGGTATTCTTAGTTGAAAGCTAAACCTAGGAGGTTCATATGCTAATTTCTAAGCCCTTGAAGGCCGCCTCTTCTCTCAGGGCACTTTGACTGTTTTTCACCACTAGAGGGTGTTAGTTCATGTGTGTCATATAGATATCACAGTGCTCACGCTCGGGAAGTTCCAGTGAGCCAATTTTAATTGACTAAAATGCATGTCTGTCAAAAGAACTGAAATAAGGGGGCAGTTTGCAAAGTCTTAGATACAGGATAATCACTGAGGTAAAAAGTGAAATTTCTATAACAGTGTTGGTTATGAAAAAATATGGGTAATAAAGTATGGGTAATAAAGGGATTATCTATATTTTTAAACAATAAAAATTTTGGTGTAGACTGTCCCTTTAACTCTCATTTACCCCCATGCTGCATCTCAAAGAACATTGAAAAAAAGTTAGAGTTTAATTCATCAGTTTTTGACATGTTTAATATTAAAGCTTGTAATGTACCTTTTAAAATTATATGTTCTCACGCTGTAACTCAGCCTTGGTATGAAAAAAATTAGTGTTTAGAAATTATGAATATCGTTAAAAATGTTTTTATTGGTCCCCCACTTGCGTCCCAATAGACTCGCTATACGCCCACAATATTAAATACGCATGTGTGTCTCTCAAGTGATTCATTCTTTTAATGGATCACAGCAGAGATTCTAGTTTTAGGCATGCACAACAAGAGAGGATTGGATGGAACATGCAAGGATGAACACGTAATAGCGGGTGGGACCGCTCTTACGTGTGAAAATGAAAAAGCAGGAAATGAGCGGGTGGGCAGAGGATGGCAAAAGACGGTATGTAATAAAACATACAATTATATCAAAAATAAAAAGTATTTGGGGAAATAAAATTTAGCAACTTCATTAGTGTGTAGATGATTAATGTATGGAATTAATGTGTACTTAGAAAATTTACTTTCACTTTAAAGTGAAGTTCAAGTCCGCGGCTCTCGATTACAGTATTATAATTATCAATAAAAAAAAGTATAATGTTCATTCATCAAAAATGTTAAAATTATTGCTGTTGTTTCATTTTTTAATTTACATTTACCGTCCGTATTGCCGCAATTGTCCGCCCGACATTGTTTGTCTTTTGATTGACATGTTTTCTAATTTTTCAACCCAATCCCTTCACTTCCCCCGGGGCGTCCTGCCCCTTTTTACCCGCGTCATCATACAGTCTCGCGCATGCGTGTAAAAGCGATTGTCCTGCTATTCGTCATGCTCGTGCAACTCTGCTCTGGTATATATAATGTAACTCTGCTCTGCAATGAACTGCGGGACAGACTGAAAATTTGTACGCATGCACAAAAGAAGATAGAATACGCATGCGCATATCGAATCCGTTCTTGTGCACGAGCATTGAAATGACGACGTCAGCTTGTTCTTACGATCGCTACGTCATTAGAGGAAAATAAGGAAGTAGACAGAGGGGAGGAGTAACAGTAAGAAACATTGCTATAATATATATATATATATATATATATATATATCTATATGCTCCTTAAAAAAAGATACTAAAAGAATGAAGCACAATTGATAATAGAAGTCAATTAGAAAGTTGTTTAAAAATGCTCTATCTGAACCATAGACTTTTTTGGGGGGTATTTAATTCCCCTTTAAACTCAGAAACGGGGTAAATGCTACAGACTTTTCCCTGAAGCCCTTTAAAGCCTAGTTACATACCTGCTTAAGGGCCAGATAATGAGTGGAGCGCTAATTAGAGCTTTTGCTAGGCTGCTAATTTCTCTAGAAGTAAACTTTTTGCACACATCGGGTGGCGCTGGTATTACGAGTTGAAATTAAAAAGTTATCACTCTAGAGCTAACCTGATGCGCGCAAAAAGCCGAACTTACAATATTGTGCACATGATAACCTATTTACCGATAAAAGTCAATGGAGCAACAACAAAAAACACCCTACTCGCGCAAACCCGATCCCATATTATCATGTGCGCTAACCTGACATATACTGTATATATAGGAATATATATTTATGAATACATATATCACTATATGTATACATACGTATTTTTATGTTTATATGTGTGTATATGTCTGTAAATACATATATACACATATAAATACATTAATAGATATGTACACACATATAGACATGTATATATACATACATATATATACCTAGACATGTGTATGTATGTATCTCAATTTTAAAGCCATTTGCCTGTCTTTTTTTTTTTCTTCTAACATCTGAGACCTTATGGCCTCGATCCGATATGCAGCGTCACCTGCAGAAGCCAGCAACGCCAAAATTTGCGCGGGTTTGGTATCCTATATACGGCGTAACCTAGAAGTTACGTTCATATATTTCTGCCTTCGCCGTAGTTTTTTGGGCCATAGACAGGTATACCAAACCCACGCAGTTTGGTATCCAATATACAGCGTAAGGACTTACGTGGCGAAAATGGAGAAATCTTACTCCATTTTCACCTTGCCACAAATTGCAGCCGTAGTAAGCCTTACGCTGTGTATTGGAGCCCCGTAACTCCCTAAACTACCTGCAAAATAAAAGCTAACACCTAACGCATGCGCAATGTCTATCTACCTGTCAACCGCGATCCCCCGCCTCAATCCTTAATAAAGTATTTAATGCCTAAACCGCCGCTCCCGGACCCCGCCGCCACCTACATTAACCCCTTAATGACCACAGCACTTTTCCATTTTCTGTCCGTTTGGGACCAAGGCTATTTTTACATTTTTGCGGTGTTTGTGTTTAGTTGTAATTTTCTTCTTACTCATTTACTGTACCCACACATATTATATACCGTTTTTCTCGCCACTAAATGGAATTTCTAAAGATACCATTATTTTCATCATATCTTATAATTTACTATAAAAAAAATTATAAAATATGAGGACAAATTGAAAAAAACACACTTTTTCTAACTTTGACCCCCAAAATCTGTTACATATCTACAACCACCAAAAAACACCCATACTAAATAGTTTCTAAATTTTGTCCTGAGTTTAGAAATACCCAATGTTTACATGTTCTTTGCTTTTTTTGCAAGTTATAGGGCCATAAATACAAGTAGCACTTTGCTATTTCCAAACCACTTTTTTCCAAAATTAGCGCTAGTTACATTAGAACACTAATATCTTTCAGGAATCCCTGAATATCCCTTGACATGTATATATTTTTTTTTAGTAGACATCCCAAAGTATTGATCTAGGCCAATTTTGGTATATTTCATACCACCATTTCACCGCCAAATGCGATCAAATACAAAAAATTGTTAACTTTTTCATAAATTTTTTCACAAACTTTCGGTTTCTCACTGAAATTATTTACAAACAACTTGTGCAATTACGGCATAAATTGTTGTAAATTCTTCTCTGGGATCCCCTTTGTTCAGAAATAGCAGACATATATGGCTTTGGCGTTGCTTTTTCGTAATTAGAAGGCCGCTAAATGCCACTGCGCACCACAAATGTATTATGCCCAGCAGTGAAGGGGTTAATTAGGGAGCTTTTAGGGAGCTTGTAGGGTTAATTTTAGCTTTAGTGTAGTGTAGTAGACAACCCCAAGTATTGATCTAGGCACATTTTGGTATATTTCATGCCACCATTTCACCGTCAAATGCGATCAAATTAAAAAAAAACGTTAAATTTTTCACAATTTTAGGTTTCTCACTGAAATCATTTACAAACAGCTTGTGCAATTATGGCACAAATGGTTGTAAATCCTTCTCTGGGATCCCCTTTGTTCAGAAATAGCAGCCATATATGGCTTTGGCATTGCTTTCTGGTAATTAGAAGGCCGCTAAATCCTGCTGCGCCTCACACGTGTATTATGGCTAGCAGTGAAGGGGTTAATTAGGGAGTTTTTAATGAGCTTGCAGGGTTAATTTTAGCTTTAGTGTAGAGATCAGCCTCCCACCTGACACATCCCACCCCCTGATCCCTCCCAAACCCCCCCGATCCCTCCCCCACACCACAATTGTCCCCGCCATCTTAAGTACTGGCAGAAAGTCTGCCAGTACTAAAATAAAAGGGTTTTTAAAAAAAAAAAAAAAATTTTTTTTTAGCATATTTACATATGCTACTGTGTAGGATCCCCCTTTAGCCCCCAACCTCCCTGATCCCCCCCAAAACCGCTCTCTAACCCTCCCCTCTGCCTTATTGGGGGCCATCTTGGGTACTGGCAGCTGTCTGCCAGTACCCAGTTTGCAAAAAAAAAGTGCTTTTTTTGGGTTTTTTTCTGTAGTGTAGCTTCCCCCCTACACAGACAAACCCCCACCACCTTGCTGATCGTATTTTTGTTTTACTTTTTAGGCATTTATTAACATTTTTTATTGTAGCATTTTCTGTAGTGTAGCGGTTCCCACCCGCTCCCTCCCCGTACATGCGCCCGCCCTCCCGTGCAGGCGCGTGCACCCGTGCCCGCCCATGATCCCACCCCCCTACACATCACCCGGGCCATCGATGGCCGCCACCCGCCTCTTGGTCCGGCTCCCACCCACTGGATGGCTTAAAAAGGTTATTGCAGGATGCCTCCATATCGAGGCATCACTGCAATAACCGGAAAGCAGCTGGAAGCGAGCAGGATCGCTTCCAGCTGCTTTCCACACCGAGGACGTGCAGGGTACGTCCTCAGGCGTTAGCTGCCTTTTTTTTTGAGGATGTACCCTGCACGTCCTCGGTCGTTAAGGGGTTAAAAGTATAACCCCCTAATGTGATCCCCCTACACCATCGCCAGCTACATTACATACCCCCTAATGTGAGCTCCTACCCCGCCGCCAGCTACATTAAACTACCCCCTAATGTGAGCTCCTACCCCGCCGCCAGCTACATTAAAATTATTAACCCCTAATCTAATCCCCCTACCCCGCCGCCAGCTACATTAACATTATTAACCCCTAATCTAATCCCCCTACCCCGCCGCCAGCTAAATTAAATTTATTAACCCCTAATTTAATCCCACTACACTGCCGCCAACTATATTAAATTAATTAACCCCTAATTTAATCCCCCACACCACCGCCAGCTATATTAAATACATTAACCCCTAATCTAATCCCCCTAAAGTAATCACCTCTATTACCAACCCTTAAAAGGGCCTTTTGCGTGACATTGCCCCAAAGTAACAGCTCTATTGCCAGCTCTTAAAAGGGCTTTTTGTGGGGCATTTCCCCAAAGAAATCAGCTCTTTTACCATCCCTTAAAAGGGCTTTTTGCGGGGCATAGTCACAAAGAAATCAGCTCTTTTGCATCTAATCTATATAATATAATATATAGTTAATATCGTTATTATATATATATTTTATATATATATATTATATATATATATATATATATATATATATTATATATATATATATATATATATATATATATATATATAATAACCCTATCTAACTCAAACATCCCTAACTAAATTCTTATTAAAATAAATCTAATTAATATTATTAATTAAAATATTCCTATTTTAATCTAAATACTTACCTATAAAATAAACCCTAAGATAGCTACAATGTAATTAATAATTACATTGTAGCTATTTTAGGGTTTATATTTATTTTACAGGTAACTTGGTATTTATTTTAACTAGGTACAATAGCTATTAAATAGTTAATATCTATTTAATAGCTACCTAGTTAAAATAATTACCAATTTACCTGTAAAATAAATCCTAACCTAAGTTACAAATACACCTACACTATCAATAAATTAAATAAACTACAAATATCTAAACTAAAATACAATTAAATAAACTAAACTAAATTACAAAAAAAAAACACTAAATTACAAAAAATAAAAAAAGATTACAAGATTTTTAAGCTAATTACACCTATTCTAAGCCCCCTAATAAAATAATAAAGCCCCCCAAAATAAAAAAATGTCCCTACTATATTCTAAATTAAAAAAAGTTAACAGCTCTATTACCTTACCAGCCCTTAAAAGGGCTTTTTGCGGGGCATGCCCCAAAGAAATAAGCTCTTTTGCCTGTAAAAAAACCCCCACAATACCACCCCCCAACATTACAACCCACCACCCACATACCCCTATTCTAAACCCACCCAAACCCCCCTTAAAAAAAACCTAACACTACCCCCCTGAAGATCTCCCTACCTTGTCTTCAACCAGCCGGGCCAAACTCTTCATCCGATCCGGGCGATGGCTTCAATCAAGCGGCAGAGAAGAAGTCTTCCATCTGGGCGATGTCTTCAATCAAGCGGCAGAGAAGAAGTCTTCCATCCGGGCGATGTCTTCAATCAAGCGGCAAAGAAGAAGTCTTTCATCCGGGCGATGTCTTCAATCAAGCGGCAGAGCAGAAGTCTTCCATCCGGGCTAAGTCTTCAATCAAGCGGCATCTTCAATCTTCTTTCTTCGCTCCTCCGACGCGGAATATCAATCCTGAACAACGACTTCCCGACGAATGAGGTTCCTTTAAATGACGTCATCCAAGATGGCGTCCGTCAAATTCCGATTGGCTGATAGGATTCTATCAGCCAATCGGAATTAAGGTAGGAAAAATCTGATTGGCTGATTGAATCAGCCAATCAGATTCAAGTTCAAAAATGACGGCGGCTCTAAATGAAGCAACGGTTTAAAGGAGCACTGCCTGTGAAGAGCTATCTTAATCAGCGCATGTGCCTTGCCTTCTCTGTAAAAGCCTGCACTTTATCTCTCACTGTACTGTGTGCTGGCTTTTAGAGAGAGGATAGGGCAGATGTGCTGCCCCTCCCAAATCTGCTGCCTTAGGCACCGGCCTTGTTGGCCTAGGCTATAATACGCCCCTGCCTTCAACTTGTAATACCAGCGCAATTTAAATATGCATGCAAATGAACGTAAAAACCTGATATCGCTCACACTCAAATGTTTTCGCTTCTTTCGTAATCTGGCCTTAAGTGTTTTAAGTATGTTTTCACACAGAATATACTAGTTATATTTTCTAAAAAATAAATGTTTTGTACATGTAGTAAAAAGTAAATAAATAAACCTTTAAAGTGAGGAAAACTGAAAGAAAATATTGATCAGTTAATTACAAATTGTATTGGAAGGGTTTTTAGACTGGTCTTGATATAAATATTTCCTATTTCTGAGATAATGTATGAAGCTCTTTTACTAAGGTGTACAATATTATGCACACTTTAGTTATTAGGTTTCATTAAATTACATACAGCTAGATTACGAGTTATGAGCGCTATAGGGAAATTAACGAACACAAGAAAAGTTGCGTTATTTAACCCCCTATAGCGCATCAATTACAAGTGTTTCAAAACCCGGCTTTAGCGCGTGATACGATGCTTATAAGCACCATACCACACCAAAAACAAACGCTGTTTTGACGTGCTCGTGCACGCTTTCCCCATAGACATCAATGGGAAAAGCGGGTCAAAAAAAGTCTAACACCTGCGATCGCGGAAAGAAAATCAACGTAACGCAGCCCCATTGATGTCTATGGGGAAAAATAACTACTGTTTAAACACCCTAACATAAACCCTGAGTCTAAACACCCCTAATCTGCCCCCCAATGACATCGCCACCACCTACGTAATGTTATTAACCACTAATCTGCCGTCCCCGATATCGCCGCCACCTAAATAAAACTATTAACCCCTAATCTGCCGCTCCCGATATTGCCGCCACTTTACTAAAGTTATTAACCCCTATTCCCCTGCACCCCAAAATCGACCACACTATAATAAATCGATTAACCCTTATTCTGCCACTCCCTGACATTGTCGCAACGTAATAAAGCTATTAACCCCTAAACCTCTGGCCTCCCATATCACTACCACTAAATAAATCTTAACCCCTAAACTGCCAGCCCCCCACATCGCAAGAATCTAAATTTAACTATTAACACCTACACCTAACCCTAACACCCCCTAACTTTAACATAATTACAATAGAGCTAAATTAAATTTACAATTATTAACTAAATAATACCTATTTAAAACTAAATACCTGTGAAATAAAACCTAAGCTGCATACAATATAACTAATAGTTATATTGTAGCTAGCTTAGGTTTTATTTTAATTTCGCAGGTAAGTTTGTGTTTATTTTAACTAGGTAGACTAGTTAGTAAATAGTTATTAACTATTTACTAACTACCTAGTTAAAATACAAACGTACCTGTTAAATAAAACCTAAGCTCCCTTACACTAAAAACTAACATTACAAAAAATTAAAAAACACTAAAATCACAAAAAATAAAAAAAACCTACCATTAATAAAAAAAAATTATCCCCCCCCAAAAAAAATTCCTATTCTAATACCCTTTAAAAAAAAAAAAAAAAAATAAGAAAGGCTAATGTAGAATAAACTACCAAGGGCCCTTAAAAGGGCCTTTTGGGGGCTCTTAAAAGGGCCTTTTGTAGGGCATTGCCCTAAAGTTAACAGCTCTTTTGCTACAAAAAACTCAAACACCCCCTAACAGTATACAAACCCCACCCACAAAATAAAAATAAAGTAAAATCTAATCTACCCATTGCCCTGAAAAGTTCATTTGTATGGGCATTGCCCTTAAAATGTCATTTAGCTCTTTTGCTTCCCAAGCCCTAATCTAAAAATAAAAACCCACCCAAAATGAAAAAAAAAATACATTACACAAAATAACAAATAAATTATCAAAAATAATAAAAAGCATTCCTATTCTAATACCCATTTAAAAAAAAACACCACAAAATAAAAAACATAATCTAGAATAAACTACCAATGGCCCTTAAAAGGGCCTTTTGAAGGGCATTGCCCTAAGTTAAACAGCTCTTTTACCTGTAATAAAAATACAAACACACACTAACATTATAAACCCCCACCCATCCAAACCCACAAAAAAAAAAAACTATCTAAAAAACCTAAGCTACCCATAACCCTGAAAAGGGCATTTGTATGGGCATTGCCCTTAAAAGGGCATTTAGCTTGTTTATAAATAGCCCAAACCCTAATCTAAAAAAACCTAACACTAACCCCCGACTATTCACATACAGTTTTTGAAGTCCAGCTTGAACGATCTTCATCCAGGTAGCAAGAAGTCTTCATCCAGGCGGCCTCTTCCATCTTCATCCAGGTGGCAAAGTCCTCATCCAGGTGGCAAGAAGTCTTCATCCAGACGGCCTCTTCTATTTTCTATTTTCATCCAGGCAGCAAAGTCCTCATCCAAGCGGTGAGAAGTCTTCATCCAGACGGCATCTTCTATCTTCATTCAGGCGGCATCTTCTATCTTGATCCCGGCGACGCGGAGTGGCTCCATCCTGAAGACATCCGGTGCAAAGCATCCTCTACATATGGCCATTGCCCTACACTAAATCTTTAATGCAAGGGAGCCGTTTCAAGATGGCATGCCTTGCATTCCTATTGGCTAATAATTTTGAATCAGCCAATACGATTTAAGCACCTCTCATTCTATTGGATGATGAATCATCCAATAGAATGAGAGCTGCTTAAATCCTATTTGCTGATTTAAACAGCTAATAGGATTTTAGCAGCTTGGCTGATTCAAAATTTTCAGCCAATAGGAATGCAAGGGACTCCATCTTTAATCGCATACATTGCATTGAAGATTCAGTGTACGGCGGCGACTGTATGAAGAGGATGCTCCGCGCCTGATGTCTTCAGGACTGACCCGCTCTGTGCCGCCAGGATCAAGATAGAAGATGCCGTCTGGATGAAGATTGAAGAGGCCATCTGGATGAAGACTTCTCGCCGCCTGGATGAGGACTTCACCACCTGGATGAAGATAGAAGAGGCCGTCTGGATGAAGACTTCTCGCCGCTTGGATGAAAATGACTGACCCGCTCTGTGCTGCCAGGATCAAGATAGAAGATGCCGCCTGGATGAAGATTGAAGAGGCCGTCTGGATGAAGACTTCTCGCCACCTGGATGAAGATAGAAGAGGCCGCTTGGATGAAGACTTCTCACCGCTTGGATGAAGATAGAAGAGGCCATCTGGATGAAGACTTCTCGCTGCCTGGATGAAGATCGTTCAAGTGGGACTTCAAAAACTGTAAGTGGATCGTCAGGGGTTAGTGTTAGGTTTTTTTTAAGGGTTTTTTGAGTGTTTTTTTTTTAGATTAGGGTTTGGGCTATTCCTAAACAAACTAAATGCCCCTTTAAGGACAATGCCTATACAAATGCTCTTTTCAGGGCAATGGGTATCTTTGTTTTTTTGTTAGAGCTAGGTTTTTTATTTTGGTGGGTTGGTTAGGTGGTGGGTTTTACTGTTGGGGGGTCTTTGTATTTGTATTTTTTTTTACAGGTAAAAGAGTTGTTTAACTTAGGGCAATGCCCTACAAAAGGCTCATTTAAGGGCCATTGGTAATTTATTGTAGGCTAAGGTTTTTTTTATTTTGGGTGGGCTTTTTTATTTTGATGGTGCTATTAGATTATTTGTAATTCTTTTTTTTTGTGATAATTTTGTTTGTTATTTTTCGTAATTTAGTGTTTTTAATTCTTGTAATTTAGTCTTTTATTTTTTGTAATTAGATAGTTTGTATTTTTTAGAGTAGTGTTAGGATTTTTTAATGTGTATTTTAGTTTAATTTAATTGGTAGTTAGTGTTATTTTAGTTTTATAATTATATTAATTTAATTGTTAGTTTAAACTTAGTTCTTTTATTTTGACAGGTAAATTTTAATTTAATTTAAGCTAGAAAAATTGTAATTTTAATATAAAATTAGGGGGCGTAAGGTTTATGGGTTAGTAGTCTAATTTAGTTTATTGCGATGTGGGGGGCTTTCAGTTTAGGGGTTAATAGTTTATTTTAGTATATTTCATTGTGGCGGCGGTGTAGGGCTTAATATCTTTAGTATATTGGGAGCGATGTGGGCGGACGGCAGATTAGGGGTTAATTATATTTACATAGTGTTTGCGATGCGGGAGGGCGGCGGTCTAGGGTTTAATACATTTATTATAGCGGTGACTATATTGGCGGAATAGAAGTTAATATTTTTTTTTTAGTGGCGGCGATAACGGGGGCGGCAGATTAGGGGTTAATAAGTTTAATATAGCATTTGCAATGCGGGAGGGCCTCAGTTTAGGGGTTAATAGGTTGATTATGGGTGTTTAGTGCACTTTGTAGCAGTTTAGTTATGAGTTTTTTGTAACAGATTTGTAGCGTAAAACTCATAACTACTGCTTTTAGATGGCGTTACTCGTAATGGCAGCGCTATGGGAATCCCATAAAAAAATGTCAGTTTTACGAGTGCGGGACTGATGTTGCTTTACAGGCTAAAAGGCTTGCGGTACATCTATACCGACAAGACTCGTAATGGTTGTGGTGCTGTTTGAACTCTGAAAATGACCATTTTTTTAGCGTTAAAACACGAACGCACAACTCATAATCTAGGTGATAGATATTAAGGAAGATTCTAATACTATAGCTCTTTATATTCTATATATTAAAATAATATGTATAAAACTAAATCAAAGAAGGGGAAATAAATAGTTTTTGGTATTTAATTCAGCTTTCTTCTGTACTTTGCAGTATATTGTATAGTAGTTTAAGTACTTAAGTTCAAGACAAGCTTTCTGAAATGCTGAGTGATGGATAAGGACATATATATTGTAGGCAATAATGCAATACTTTATTGTTAAAGTATGTAACATTTCAGACCCATTCCTGTCTCAGCAAGTGATTGCATTTTTCAACTAAGTGCTAAATATTTGGATGCTATCTAAAGGACACTGCAACCACTTTCATCATAGTGACAACTACATTTATAGCATTGATAGAATAGAAGATCAAATCTTTATGGATCTTTGTTTAGTATTCACTGATAACTTCTAAACTTCACAGATAACCTTGTTAAATTGTATTAATTATTTCCAGTACAACTTGGATTTCAATGTATTTGCCTCTGTGTCAAAAACATATTTACTTATGTGCTGTAGAATGTTTGTAAGTTCAATAAAATCATTTTTAAGGACTGCAAGTTTAAAGGAATACAGTAATATGTAAAAAAATCCCCAAAACAATAAAGGCCGGATTACAAGTAAAGTGCAAAAATATTAGCACCTTTGAGTAGTAAGACCTCTCAAGTTAAATCAATAGCACTACAACTCTTGCACTTGTATTAACTAACTCCCTCAGCCTATAGACTTCTATAGGGTTTGCTGCCTCTTCTGGCTGTTGCTCATGCACTATGACAACTGTGCTAAATCAATATATATATACATAAGTTCTCCACAAACGTAGGCACTCACTGGTCTTAATTAAAAAGAGAAAATTTATTTAATCCGTTAAAAAGGTATCCATGGATACCTTTTTAATGGATTAAATAAACGTTCTCTATTTAATTAAGACCAGTGAGTGCCTACGTTTGTGGAGAACTTTTATATTATGGATTGTAGAGCACCTTGGCAATCTATTTGTGTGAGATTGTGCTTTCCTTAACTTGGATTATATATAGGGTTTTTATATATATATATATATATATATATACATATATATATAGGAAACGATTAAGGAGGACTCTCACAAACAGTCATAAATGCCAGGGTGCTGAATATGGATTAGATACAGCAAGCAGAAGACAGCACTCACTGGACTTAGTTAAAGCAAACAATGTAGTTTATTTAGTGACGTTTCGGGAAATGCTCCCCTTCATCAGACCCCATGGTCCAGTGAGTGATGTCTTCTGCTTGCTGAATATATATATATATATATATATATATATGCTATAATCATCCAAAAAGGATGCACTTCGTGTAAAGATACAGCAGTTGCCAAGGTTCTTATAACAAAGTTCAATATCCAGTCGCGAAAAAAGCACTCAATGGACTTCTATAAAACATAACCTATAATAACCATCAGGTTAAAAATTGCACAACTTTTCGGAAACCGGACCGGTTCCTTTCTCAAATGCAATACATCATAATTAAGTAATGGCTTTCAAAACAAAGTAACACTACCTCCTTATATGCACAACATACCATCATTCACATCATTCACAGCAGGCTTTTCAGCCCATATAAAAAAAAATAAAAAAAAAATTACACTTTGTATTTTGTAAGTACTGATTTCTGTGTGTTTTTGCACAGTGTACTTAAATTACTACTGTATATATTCTGCATATTCCTGTGTAATACAAATTTTAAGTTTTTGATAAAATACGATTTTTGTTGAAGAATTGTGTTACGATTTTTGATACACCTTACCAATACCGTTTTTTTCCTGCCTATTTTCTGTGAATGGTTCAATTATTCATTTTGCAATATTTTTAAAATATATTTTTTCTTTCCACCAGAGAGATAGAAGTACTTGTAAGCGTTCTTTAATAATCTCACCAGCCCAGCGGGCCCTCAGTGAGATATGTTCACCTCTGTATTAATTCTGATAAAAACAACATTTTCAAAGATACTAATAAAACATCTTGAAGATAATACAGAGGTTGTCACATTCCACTAAGCTACAGTCACTAGGATAGGGGTTTCTCCAGGACCAGTACAATGTCCAATTACGGATATTTAAAGGAAAAAATCAAACAAACACATAGCAAAGCAATGTGCATTCTTTATTTTTCCTGTATGCTTGTAATTAACCTTTGCTTTTCTAAGCCTCCCTCAGACACTGGGGTTTTGGTGTACATCATGAAGTTAATCTAAAATTGTTTATGTATTGGGCAATGGTATAAATTTCACATTAGTGGAGCCTCTCTAATCAAGAGTTGGATCCCCACACAATCTTGCAAAGCCCTCAAAATGCTCAAAACGTTTTTGTTTTGTATGCAGGTGTTTTACAATGACTTAAAGGGACATGAAACCCCAAAAAAACTATTTTGTGATTAAAACAGAGCATACCATATTAAAAACTTTTCCAATTTACTTCTATTATCAAATCCAATGATATTCTGGGGCCGAATGATCAAGCTCTGAATGGAGTTTGATGCCCCTTGAAACAGAAGTTATGAAGCAGCGGTCTGAGGTGGTGGACAAAAATCAACCCGATCGACTATGATCGGGTTGGTTGACACCCCTGCTAGTGGCTGATTGGCCGAAAATCTGCAGGGGGTGGTATATCTGTGTGTGTTTATTCAGGGGCGGAACTACATGCGGTGCAGTAGGTGCCACTACACCTGGGCCCGAGCCTGGGAGGGGGGCACTCAGAGGTTTAAAAATAAAATTTAATAAAGTGTGCTGATGGTTTTGTTTTTTAGACCCAGACCGTGCCGACTGCTGAGCTGACATCACGTGACATGTTTGCATGCAGAGGAAGTAGATCTACGTGTAAATGGGTGTAGCTGTAAGGCAGTAATGCAGAGATTTTAATAATAGCTATTTTCCCAGACTGTGCCGACTGCTGAGCTGACATCACGTGACATTGCATGTGGAGTAAGTAAATCTTCATGTAAATGGGTGTATCTTTAAGGCAGTAATACCTTAATAATAGTTATTTTCTTCCAGAAGTTTTTAGATCTTGCTTGCCTGCGTAGCTCGGTAATGGTGAGCGTGCTGTTTGTCATACATACATGTCATTACAAACAGCTAATATGTCTTTAAATAAACTTTACTAGTTGCTCAAAATTACATATACAACTAAAAAACTATATATATATATATATATATATATATATATATATATATATATATATATAAATCAATGTAAATATTTGCATAGAAAATTAGTACATTTAGGCAAGTATGCCCGCTTGAATTTCCCCAGAAATTCTTAATATACAATGTTTCCAATGCACAAGAGAATTGTGGGTAAGATATGCAAATTCTCATTTTTTTTGTTTCAAAAATACTGTTTTGACACAGCGATCCTTTTAAACAGGATTATGACAGCAAACCAGAAATCATTCACTAGACAAGCCTGTTTCGCTATTTTTAGAACTCATCAGTAGGAGATAGATTTCTGATTGCTGCATTGGAAAAGCTATTGTCATGGTTAAACCAAAATTCATTAAAATTTTGGGGGGAGATAAAAAACTGAAATTAAAATCCTCCATGTCTCAAAATTAAATCAATGTAAATATTTGCATAGGAAATTAGTACATCTAGGCAAGTATCCCCGCTTGCTTTTCCCCAGAAATTCTTAATATACAATGTTTCCAATGTACAAGAGAATTGTGGGTAAGATATGCAAATTAGAAATCACTCTAGTGAGTGATTTCTGGTTTGCTGTCATAATCCTGTTTAAAAGGATAGCTGTGTCAAAACAGTATTTTTGAAGCAAAAAAACCTGAGAATTTGCATATCTAATTTGCATAGCTTGCCCACAATTCTCTTGTGCATTGGAAACATTGTATATTAAGAATTTCTGGAGAAAGGCAAGTGGGGATACTTGCCTAGATGTACTAATTTCCTATGCAAATATTTACATTGATTTAATTTTGAGACATGGAGGATTTTAATTTCAGTTTTTTATCTCCCCCCATAATTTTAATGAGTTTTGGTTTAACCATGAAAATAGCTTTTCCAATGTAGCAACCAGAAATCTATCTCCTACTGATGAGTTCTAAAAAGAACGAAACAGGCTTGTCTAGTGAGTGATTTCTGGTTTGCTGTCATAATCCTGTTTAAAAGGATCGCTGTGTCAAAACAGTATTTTTGAAGCAAAAAAACTGAGAATTTGCATTTCTAATTTGCACATCTTACCCACAATTCTCTTGTGCATTGGAAACATTGTATATTAAGAATTTCTGGGGAAAAGCAAGCGGGGATACTTGCCTAGATGTACTAATTTATTATGCAAATATTTACATTGATTTAATTTTGAGACATGGAGGATTTTAATTTCAATTTTTTATCTCCCCCCATAATTTTAATGAATTTTGGTTTAACCATGAAAATAGCTTTTCCAATGCAGCAACCAGAAATCTATCTCCTACTGATGAGTTGTAAATAGAACGAAACAGGCTTGTCTAGTGAGTGATTTCTGGTTTGCTGTCATAATCCTGTTTAAAAGGATCGCTGTGTCAAAACAGTATTTTTGAAGCAAAAAAACTGAGAATTTGCATATCTAATTTGCATATCTTACCCACAATTCTTGTGTGCATTGGAAACATAGTATATTAAGAATTTCTGGGAAAAAGCAAGCGGGGATACTTGCCTAGATGTACTAATTTTCTATGCAAATATTTACATTGATTTAATTGTGAGACATGGAGGATTTTAATTTCAGTTTTTAATGAATGAACTTTAATGAATTTATATATATATATATATATATATATATATAGTGATGTCCCGAACTGTTTGCCCGCGAACGGTTCACAGCGAACATAGCTTGTTCGCGTTTGTGGGCGAACACATGGCGATCCGCCCCTATGTGTCATCATTGTGGAAACTTTGACCCTTTATGTCACAGCCGCCTGACACAGTAGAGCCAATCAACATC
The DNA here is from genome assembly GCF_027579735.1 of Bombina bombina. NCBI lineage: Eukaryota > Metazoa > Chordata > Amphibia > Anura > Bombinatoridae > Bombina > Bombina bombina. Next base: position 1,524,224,916 of record NC_069499.1, on the reverse strand, counting down.
AGACACTCCCTCACAGACACTCCCAGCTACTCGGAATCCGCCATTTTAGACTCATAACGACCTTGCTTTTTTAATGAGAGGACGTGTTGTGTTTTTGCTCCTGACATTAATAGGAAAAACATAGCTAGGCTAGTGTATTTACAGTCCAGAAGGACTCCACTCATCTCTGCTGCAAGCACAGCACCCCAAAAAGCCCTTTTTAGGGCCATATTTCGTGCCGTTTTTTTTTTTTTTTTCGTTTTTTTTTTATTAGCATTTGCCTGGGTTTCAGCTGTGTGTTTAAGGCTCACAGCATATGCTGTGACTACTGCCACCACTGATATCTCCCTAACAACATTAGTTTAAATTTAACTAACCCAAAAATATAATTATTTTTCTAGTGTAATTTTTTTTCATTTTCTATCAGGCCAGTGTCACACAGCATATACTCTGGTTCATTGCTCTGTGCCAGCCAGCAGCCACCAGTGTTAATATCCGTTTATAACATTATTTTAAATAAAATAAAAAAATATATATATTTTGCTAGTGTAATCTAATTACATTTACTATCATGCCTGTGTCTGTCAGGCTCACTCAGCATTAATATACCTCTTTTTTTTCAGTCTTTTGGTTAATTGGTCTGTGCCAGGCAGCCACCCAGCACTCATATCTATTCTCCTTCACCTTAATTTTAATATATAAAAAAAAAGTTTAAATTTGTTTGCTAGTGTAATCTAATATAATTTTCTATCCGGCCTGTGTGTTTTGCTGACATAGAGAGCCTACTGTGTTTACTTGCTGCCCTCCCTAGTCTATGAGCCACGACTCATATGTGTTTAACCTTTTTTTAATTCCCCCCCCAAAAAAATAATGTCAATCATTTTTCTAGTGTAATCTAATAGTATTTTCTATCAGGCGTGTGTGTATCCGACTTACAGAGCCTACTGTTTTTAATAGCTGCCCTTCCAAGGCTATCAGCCACGACTCATATGTATGTGCTTAACCTTTTTCTTAAAATTTCCAAAAAAAAAGTCTTTAAATCATTATGCTAGTGTAATCTAATTGTATTTTCTATCAGGCCTGTGTCTGTCTATCTGACTTACACAGCATACTGTTGTTATAATTTTTTGGACTGCAAATATTCAGTCTCCTAGTGCCATTGAATTTCATTTACCTCCTGCCTGCCACTGCCAGCCTTTTCTGCCAGGCCGTCTAGCCAACTATTTACACCAATCATAATTGTTGTCACAGACAGTATAGTTATTAATTTAAATAAAAAAATTTTTTAGTGTTGATCTTAATCCTCAGTTTGCTCATGCCTTTGAATTGCACTTTTCTACAGCCTTCCAAGCCTGTGTGCCAAGCCTACTTAAAAAATATTTACACCAATCATATTTGTTGTGACAGTATTCTAATAATTAAAAATTAAAATTTTTGGTAATAGTTGCTGTGATTTGAATCCTCAGTTTGCTGGTGCCATTGAATAGCACTTTCCTCCTGCCTTGCAGCCTGCTGTGAGCCAGGCCCACCTAGCCAATTGTTGTCAGCAATCATATTTCTCACCATTCAGTGTCGTATCAGCTATTAAACTAATAAGAACAGTACTACCAAAATACAGCCAATGAAGGGCCTTAGGAAGACTGAGCCAAGGTTGGATTGTAGTATTTGGTTAGGCTAATCATGATGGCCATGTAGACCACCACCGAGAGTCCTGGAAGTAACAGGGATGATGAGATGAAAGTGCTAAGAATAGTACTACTTGAAACAACAGAGTTAGCCATGGGTGTTAATCCAAGACCGCTTGGATTTATTTTTGTATTGGGTGCGGCTAATCTTGCAGGCCATATAGAGCTGCCACCATTCGGTGTTGTATCAGCTATAAAAATAATAAGAACTGTACTATCAAAATACAGACAATGAAGGGCCTATGAAGACTGAGCAAAGGTTGGATTGTAGTATTTTGTTCGGCTAATCATGATGGCCATGTAGACCACCCGTAACAGGGATGAAAGTGCTAAGAATAGTACTAATTGAAACAACCGAGTTAGCCATGGGTGTTAGTCTAAGACCACTCGGCTTTTTTTTGGGTTTGGGTGCAGCTAATCATGAAGGCCAGATAGACCTGCCACCATTTGGTGTTGTAACAGGTATGAAACTGCAAAGTACAGTACTACTTAACACAACCTACTTACCATGGGTCCCAGAGCATATGTTTGGTTGTTATATTTTGTAAGGGTAATCATGCAGGCCATATAGACCTCCACCAATAGGGTGAGTATGAGTAACAGCTATTAAAATGCGAAGGACATTACTAATTAACACAACATAGTTACCATGGGTCGCAGACCAAGAGCAGATGTCTTATTATTATATTTTGTATGGGTAATCATCCGGGCCGTATAGACCTCACCAAATAGGGGGAGTTACAGAGATTAAAGTGCTAAGAATGGTAGTACTTAAAACACAACCTAGTTAAAATAGGTAGCAGACCACATGTCTTATTATTATAATTTTTCAGGGTAATCTGGCAGGCCATATAGAACTCCCCCGATAGGGGGGGGGGACAGGGATTAAAGTGCTAAGAAAAGTACTAATTAACACAAGCTAGTTGGGTCCAAGAACGCATGTTTGATTATTAGAATTTATTAGGGTAATTATATATCTAACAAATCTATCTATTTCTCTTCTATCGATTCTATCTAACTATCAATCTATGTATATCTATCTATCCTATCTATCAATCTATCTTCTGTCCGGGATGTTTTGAGACAGCCACTTTGGGAATGTTAGTTGATTTAGACCCATTATGGCTTAAAAGCAGACTCTGCATAAACTATGTAATTTTCCATGGGAGTTTTGCCAGGGATCCCCCTCCAGCATGCGACAGTCCAGGTGTTAGTACCCTTGAAACAACTTTTCCATCACTATTGTGGCCAGAAAGAGTCCTTGTAGGTTTTAAAGTTCGCCTGCCTATTGAATTCAATGGTGGTTCGCGAACAATACCGGAAGTTCGAGTCCGCCGTTCGCGAACCGAAAATTTTAGGTTCACGACATCACTATATATATATATATATATATATATATATATATCATCTCATGTTATAACACAGCACTTGAAAACAAGTAATATATGCTTGGGCTAGTATTGCACTATTTCCATAGGATACAATTGTTGCTTAAAGGACCAGTCAATACAGTAGATTTGCATACTCAACAAATGCAAGATAACAAGACAGTGCAATAGCACTTAGTCTGAACTTCTAATGAGTAGTAGAATTTTTTTCTAAACAATTTTAAAAGTTATGTCTATTTCCACTCCCCCTGTACCATGTGACAGTCATCAGCCAATCACAAATGCATGTATGTACCATGTGACAGCCATCAGCCAATAACAAATGTATACACGCTTATTTTGTGAATTCTTGCACATGCTCAGTAGGAGCTGGTGACTCAAAAAGTTTAAATATAAAAAGACTGTGCACATTTTGTTAATGGAAGTAAATTGGAAAGTTGTTTGAAATTGCATGCTCTGTCTGAATAATGAAAGTTTAATTTTGACTTGAGTGTCCCTTTAAGTTAAACTGACAACTGTCCGTGTAGCAAAGTCAGAAAAAGGGGCGATTACTGGTAAAAGCCTATTGTAGTACGATTTTTTTACAGACCGTTTATGCTGCTTCGTTTCCTGCACTTCCTTGAGAAATTACCTTTACTTGCCTCCATCCTGGATCCTGTGAGTGCTTCGAAACTGTTCAAACTCCCGCTCCAATAACCACAATCTCTTGACCTTAGGGGGGTGTCTTTCAAACTCCCAGATTATGAGTGGAACTGTATTTAGAGCTTTCGTTTGCATGCTAACTGTGCTAGAAGTAAACTCTTGTGCACATTGTGTTGCACTTGTATTACAAGTTGAAAGTAAAAAGTATCGCTTGCACACTAGCCCAATGCACGCAAAAAGCTGACCTTCGCGCACGATAACCTATACCATCATAGAAGTCAATGGAGAAAAAAAAGTGGAAAATAAACCCCATTCGCTAACTCTAACGCATATTCTCAAGTGTGCTAACCCGACATGAAAATATGAATATTTCACATTCCAAAGTTCTTCACAGGAGAATAATAAGTTCTATTTAGTGATACATATATATTTATATATATATATATATATATATATATATACACACATTTATATATATATATATATATATATATATATTTATATATATATATGTATATAAATAAATGTGTGTGGGAAATATTTACAGTAAATATACACTATAGCACTTTATTAAAAATGAGTATTTATACATGTTTTTCTCTACTTGACAGCAAGGGGCCCCAATGCACTTATATGTATGTCTAAATATGTATACATATGTATTTATGTGTTTACTAGTGGGTAAGCCTGCCCAGAGGGCAGTCTATATGTTGTAAATACAACCCCCCAAGCTACAAAAAATAAAAAAATAGAAATACAGAAAAAATAAACACATTATCCAAAATAAAAAAATTAAACCTAATCCCTATAAAAATAAAAAAGCCCCCCAAAATAAAAAAAAACATAATCTAATGATAAACTACCAATAGCCCTTAAAATGGCTTTTTGTAGGGCATTGCCCTAAGGTAAACAGCTCTTTAACATTAAAAATAAACAAAGTCCCCCCTAAAAGTAAAACTCCCCACCCACCAAACCCACCAAAATAAAAAAAACCTTAAAAGGGCATTCAGCTCTTTTTCACTGCCATTAAAATGGCATTCAGCTCTTTTTCAAAGTGCCTAAAAAAACCTAAGTTAAAAAATAAAATAATAAAAAAAAAACTAACACTAAAGCCCCAAATAGGTACTCACGGTTAGTCCAGCGGAGAAGGTCTTCTTCCAGGTGGGTCCATCATCTTCATCCACAGCGGAGGCGGCGCAGAGCAGAGGTCTGGAGCGGTCTTCCCAGATGTGGCGATCCTCGTAGGCTGTCCTCAGCAGTGGCGGTCTTCAGCAGCGGTGGTCCTCGGTGACATGGAGGCTCCTCTTCATCCGATGACCGTGGTATACTAAATATTGAATGCAAGGTACCACAATCAATTTGGGGTACCTTGCATTCCTATTGGCTACATTTTTCAAAACAGCCAATAGGATTAGAGCTACTAAAATCCTATTGGCTGTTCAAATCAATTTTGAAAATTTCAGCCAATAGGAATTCAAAGTACCCCAATAAATATGGGGTACGTTGAATTCTTTCTTCAGTGTGCCGAGGACCACAGTCACTGAGGAGCACCACCACAGCCGATGACTGCTGCAGAGAATCGCCACTTCTGGGAAGACCGTGCCGCCTTCGCTTTGGATGAAGATGATGGACCCGCCTGGAAGAAGACCTCCACTGGACTTCAGGAACTGTGAGTACCTATTTGGGTATTTTATTTTTTATTTTTTTTTAACTTAGGGTTTTTTGGGGCACTTTGAAAAAGAGCTGAATGCCCTTTTAAGGGCAGTGAAAAAGAGCTAAATGCCCTTTTAAGGGCAATTTCCATACAAATGCCCTTTTCAGGGCAATGGGTAGTTTAGGTTTTTTAGTGTTAGTTTTTTTTATTTTGGGGGGTTTGGTGGGTGGGGGGTTTTACTGTTAGGCAGGACTTTGTTTATTTTTAATGTAAAAGAGCTGTTTAACTTTGCCCTACAAAAGGCCATTTTTTTATTTTGGATAATGTGATTATTATTTTTTGTAATGTTAGCCTTTTTTATTTTATGTAATTAGATTAATCTAATGTAATTTTTTTGTATGTTTATTGTAATCTAGTTTATTTTTGTTGTAATTAAGGGGTTAATTTAGGGGATGTTAGGTTATTTTAGGGGGCTTAGTCATTAAATTAGTTTTTTTCATTGTGGGGGTTGGCGGTGTAGGAGTTAATAGGTAAATTAAGTTTAATGCGTTGTGGGGGTTGGCGGTTTAGGGGTTAATAGATGTATTAGGTAGTTTGTTATGTTGGAGTTTGCTGATTTAGGGGTTAATAATTCTCAGCTATATTACGAGTTTTGCGTTATGAGTGAAAAAGCATAGTTATGCTTCATAACGATGCTTTTTCACTAACGCTGCTACTACAAGTCTTGTCAGAATAGGTGTACCGCACACCTTTTTGGCCGTCACGCAACATCAATACCGCACTTTAAGAAAAGTCCTTTTTTCAATGGGACTCCCATAGCGCTGCTATTACGAGTTTTGCGGTGAGGCCAAAAAGTGATTGGTACAGCCTAAAATGACAAGATCCGTACCGCCATCTAAAGTCAGTAGTTATAAGTTTTATGTTACAAAGCTGTAGCATAAAACTCATAACTAAACTGTCATAAAGTACACTAACACCCATAAACTAACTATTAACCACTAAACCGAGGCCCTCCCGCATCGCAAACACTATAATAAATTTATTAACCCCTAATCTGCCACTCTGGACATCGCCGCCCCTATTAAAATGTATTAACCCCTATTCCACCGCTCCCTGACATCGTCGCCACTATAATAAAATGATTAACCTCTAACCCTAAGCATAACCCTAACCCTAACGTAACCCTAAGCCTATCCCTAAACCTAACACCCCCTGACTTAAATATAATTAAATCTAAATAAAACTTACAATTATTACCTAAATAATTCCTTTTTAAAACTAAATACAAACTTACCTGTAAAAAAACCTAAGCTAGCTACAAAATAACTAATAGTTATATTGTAACTAGCTTAGGTTTTATTCTTATTTCACAGGTAAATTTGTATTTATTTTAACTAGGTAGAATAGTTAGTAAATAGTTATTAACTATTTACTAGCTACCTAGTTAAAATAAATACAAAGTTACCTGTAAAATAAAACCTAACCTGCCTTACACTAAAACCTAACTTTACAATCAAATCAAATAAATTAAATTAATCAAATACAATTATCTAAATTACAAAAAAATATACACTAATTTACACAAAATAAAAAACAAAATGATCAAAAATAAAAACGAATTTCTCCTATTCTAATAAGCCTATCAAAATAAAAAAATCCCCTCAAAATAAAATAAAAATCTAGCCTACACTGAACTGCCAATGGCCCTTAAAGGGCCTTTTGCGGGGCATTGCCCCAAAGAAATCAGCTCTTTTACCTGTAAAAAAAAAATACAAATAACCCCCTACAGTAAAACCCACCACCCACCCAACCATACCCCCCAAATAAAAACCTATCTAAATAAACCTAAGCTAACCATTGCCCTGAAAAGGGCATTTGGATAGGCATTGCCCTTAAAAGGGCATTTAGCACTTTTAATGCCCAAACCCTAAGCTAAAAATAAAACCCACCCAATAAACCCTTAAAAAACCTAACACTAACCCCCGACGATCCACTTATAGTTTTCAAGTCTTTTTTTTGCCGGCTCTCCCCATTGATTTCTATGGGGAAATCGTGCATGAGCACGTCAAAGCAGCGCTTGTATTTGGGTGAAGCATGGAGCTCGACGTCACCATATCGCCCACGCAAGCCTGCTTTTTGCAAACCTGTGATAGCAGCGCTATGAAAGGTGAGCAATGAAAATAACGTACATGAAATTAGCGAGCAGCCATTACACCATAACTGGTAATCTAGCTGTTTATTAGGTAGTTGTTGTTTTTTTTCTTAATACTTTGTGCGGGTGGTTAGTTTATTTTTTTCTTAATACTTTGTACAGGCAGTTATTTATTTATTTTTTTAAATACTTATTGCGGGGACTTAGGTTTTTTTTTTTAATACTTATTGCGTGTGGTTAGGTGTTTT